>NC_044561.1:123818804-124013804 GCF_007565055.1 Rhinopithecus roxellana
CCATCATCCTGCCTGCGCCATTGCAGTCACCTCCTGCCTGGGGCCTGTGCTGCTGCCCTGGGCCACCCTGGCTGTTCCTCACACGTGGCCAGAGGACCCTGCCAGAACCAACTCAGACCCTGTCTCACCCCTGCTCAGAGCCCTCCCAGGGATCCCACCCCACTCAGAGGCTCTGCCGGGTCCTATGAGGTCCTGCGCGTTGGCTCCTATCTCCTCTCTGGGCTCACCTCTCCCACTCACCGCCTTGCCCTCTGCCCCCTCGCCCAGCCACACTGGCCTCACTGCTCCGTGACAAGCTCCTGCTCCAGCTTTTGGACCTACTGGACCCCTCCCACCCCAGTGACCTATGCCTCTCCTCTTGGGGTCAGCTGGGCAGCCTGCCGTGCACCCCCTAGCCACCTCCAACCCCAGGAGTGGGGCTTCCTGATGCCAGCCTCCACGCCCTTTATCACATGTGCATTGGCAGTGTTCCGTGGTGTCAGCCCTAGAAGGGTTGGCTGGATCTGGGTGCACTGCGGTGCCCCAGTGCCTGGAACAGTGTTGGCTGCCTGGAACAGTATTGGTGCACAATATGCAGTAGGCATTCAATTTGTGCTTGCTGAATGAGGGAGCCTCAGTATTTAAAAATCAGACCTTGAAAACATTGCAAAGTTCTTAGAATCCTAGGCTTGAAGAATTGGAGACTGGGAGGCAATGAGGCTGGGTGAGTCTGGAAGGCTGCAGGCCCATCTGCCCCACCCCGGCCGGCTGTGTCTCTCTTTTTGAATCTGTTTCTCTTTTTCTCTCTCTGTCACAGTCTCTGTCTTGTTCACCTCCTTCTCATTGTCTGTGTGTTGTCTGTCTCTGTTTCTCTCTTTTCTCTGCCTCTTCTCTCCTCTCCTCTCCCCACAGCTTCCTTCCCTGCCCCCCTCCTCCTTTTTTCCTCTCCTCTCTCCTCCCATCCTCTCCCCTTCTCCTCTCCTCTCTGTCTCTCCACTCTCTCTCCCCACTGTCCGTCTCTGTATCTGTCCTTTCTCTGTCTCAGTCATCTGTGTGTCTCTCCTCCTTGCTGTCATCCTCTGTCCCTGCCTCCATGGGCACCCGGCCAGCTCCTGCTGTGGAGCGCTTTTCTGCCTCTCCGTCCTCCATCTGCCCCACCCAGGGACCCTATCCAGTTGTGACAAAGGCGAGCTCATGGCCGGTCCTGTGAGGGGCCGGTGCTGGGCGTGGAAGCTCTTCTTGACCTTCTTGCTTGTGTCATGACTGAAAAAGTTGAGAACTATTCTGCTCTCTGAGCTCTGATTTCCTTGTCTCGCCAAAGAGAATGACAATTTCTGGTACTTCCTTGATTTCTATTCTAAGTACGTTTATTATTTCACTGGCTCGTGGTGAAGCTTGGAGAAGTTTGTGGGTGGGGAACCTCACCCACAACACCTCCATGGCAGCAGAAGCAGGCTGAGCCAGGAGCTGACCATGTGCTGACCGGGGCTGGGCATGTTCCTTGGCTGGGGCATGGCCGCTGTCTATCCTGGGCTCAGCACACAGTGGTCTCTTTCTGCTCAGCCAGGCCTCCTTTCAGAAACTTGAACTCATTAGGCTGCCTCCAGCCACAGGGCCTTTGCAAGTGCTGTTCCCTTTGTCTGGGATGCTCTTCCCTCTGTCTTTGGCCTGGTTAAACGGGGGCTTTCTTATTCTTCTGATTTGGGCTCAAACATCCCCTCTTCCAGGAAGCCCTCCCTGATGACACCCCCACCTAAGTCAGGTCACCTTGTTAACCACTTTCTATCCCTTAACACAGTTATAATTATTTATTTGCTCTCAGTCCCCACAGGCCTCCCCACCCCATCTTCTGGGCTTAGGGTTCCCCAGGACGGAAGTTGAGAGGTCCAGGCCCATGAGTCAGCAGAGCTCTGCTTCCCCTCTTAGCACTTTCTTTGGGGCAGTTAGAGCCTGGCCTCCTCCAAGGGGACTAAATTCAGGAGTGCCTAGGTGGTGGGGAGGTGGCCAAGTCCTCTCCCTGCCCCCTACCCCAGCTGCCCAGCATCAGACAGCTTCTCTCCCCCACTGTTGACACACTCACCTCACCCCACCCCCACTCCACTGCCATCTTCTCCTGAAGAAGCCAGAGGGAGCTTTTCATAATCTAAATCTGACCCCCAACGGCCATGCTCCACACCCTTCCATGGCTCCCTGTTACTCTCTGAATAAAGCCCAGCCCCTCAACTGGCCTCCACGCCCTCCATGGCCTGACCTGGCCTCTTCCTCTTCATGCCCCAGCAGCCCCCAGCTCCCAGCAGCTCCCTGCCCCCAGGTCTTCATGCTTGCTGTCCCACCAAATGGATGAAAGCCACCCGTTCACTCCCTCACCTCCTTCAAGCCCAGACCTCACCTTCCTAGCGAGGCCTTCCCTGACAGTGCTTCTTAAAATTCCAGCCTCCCCACCACCCTTTCCCCTGCTTTCCTCCTTTATTTCTCCCTATAATCCCAGCCTCTGGGAACAGGCCACAGAGTTTATGGATTGATCTTGTTTCTTGTCCGTCTCCCTGACTAGAATGTCAGTTCCCCACGGGCAGGTGCCATTGTTGCTCCTCTTCCTTACTGTGTCCCAAGGAAGGAGTGAGCGAGGCCTGTGTGGCTGTGGGGTCAGACGGGCTTGGGTTCGAGTCCTGGCTCATTCACTGCCTGACTTTCTCCTCTTAGAGCCTCAGTTTTCTCATTAGAAAAATAAGGGGAAACATAGGGTTGGGATAAGAGCTGAGTAAACTCTTGCGTGTAAAGCGTCTAGTGCCTACACGTGTCTAGAGGAAAAAAAAGAGCCGAAATGAAAACTCATCACTCATGATTTCGGGGAGATGAGTGACTGGCCTGGCCACACCTTCGTGTTGTTACCTGGCCATTGAAAAGTGTGACCCGCAGCCCTCCCAGGACCCTTCTGTTTTGTTTGTTTGCTTTTAAATATTATTTGTTACATAAGCATTTTTTCCTCTAGATTTTATTTTTAATTAAAAAATTCAAGCGAAATTAGTGTATGTAATATTCCACCTTTGTTTTAAAAAGGAGGTGGAAGATACATGTGTATGTTGTTAAACTGAGGAAAAATTCACATAATGTGAAAGTAACCATTTAAATGAACCATTAATTAGCCATTTTAAAGTGAACAATTCAGTGGCATTTAGTCCATTCAGAATGTGGTACAACCATCACCTCTATCTAGTTTCAAAACATTTTGTCCTCTCCCCTCCCCTCCCCTCCCCTCCCCTCCCCTCCCCTCCCCTCCCCTCTCCTCTCCTCCCCTCGCCTTCCCTTCCCTTTCCTTCTTTTTTTTTTTTTTCGGTCTCATTCTGTTGCCCAGGCTGGAGTACAGTGGTGTGATCTCAGCTTAGGGCAGCCTCAACCTCCCCAGGCTCATGTGATCCTCCCACCTCAGCCTCCCAGATAGCTGGGACTAAAGGTTCATGCTGCCACACCCAGCTAATTTTTTGTATTTTTTGTAGAGATGGAGTTTTGTCATGTTGCCCAGGCTGGTCTCAAACTCCTGGGCTCAAGTGATCTGCCTGCCTCAGCCTCCTGAAGTGCTGGGATTACAGGCATGAGCCACCGTGCTAGGACCCAAAACATTTCAATCACCCAAAGGAGACCATGTACCCATTAAACAGTCACTCCTCATTCCTGCCTCTCCCCAGTTCCTGGCAACTGTCAGTCTTCTTTCTGTCTCTATGGGTTTATCTATACTGGAGATTTCATATAAACAGTATCATACAATATATGATCTTTTGTGTCTAACTTCTTTCAATTAGCCTAATGTTTTTGAGGTTCTCCATGTTGTACCGTGCATCAGTTCATTTAAAAAATTTTTTTAATTTTAATTTTTTTGAGATGGAGTCTCACTCTTGTCGCCCAGGGTGGAGTGCAGTGGCATGATTTCGGCTCACTGCAACCTCCATCTCCCGGGATCAAGTGATTCTCCTGCCTCAGCCTCCTGAGTAGCTGGAATTACAGGCGTGTGCCACCACGTCCAGCTAAGTTTTGTGCTTTTAGTAGAGACAGGATTTCTCCATGTTGGCCAGGCTGGTCTCGAACTCCTGACCTCAGGTGATCACCCGCCCTGACCTCCGAGAGTGCTGGGATTTCAGTTGTGAGCCACTGCGCCCCACCAGTACTTCATTTTTAAAAAAATAATCAAATACTATTGTATGAATAGATCACATTTTGCATATCCATTCATTGACTGATGGACAGCTGGGTTCTTTCCACCTTTTGGCTACTGCGACTAGTGCTGCTATGGTAATTGGTATACAAGGACTTGTTTTGTGTGTGTGTGTGTCTGTGTGTGTATATATATATATATATATATATACACACATATATATATATATATATATTTTTTTTTTTTTTGGAGAGAAAGTCTCGCTCTGTCACCCAGGCTGGAGTGCAGTGGCATGATCTCGGCTCCCTGCAACCTCCGCCTCCCAGGTTCAAGCGATTCTTGTGCCTCAGCTGTCTGAATAGCTGGGATTACAGACACGCACCACCATGCCCAGCTCATTTTTGTATTTTTGGTAGAGGACTGGGTTTCACCATGTTGGCCAGGCTGATCACAAGCTTCTGGCCACAAGTGATCAACCTGCCTTAGTCTCCCAAAGTGCTGGGATTACAGGTGTGAGCCACAGTGCCTGGCCTCGTGTGGTTATTCTTGAATAAAAAATACAAGATGCAGAAAAGGATGCCCAATGCAATTCTGATTTGTAAAAGGAATGACAGATAAAGAAATCCTTTGTCCAGGCAGACATGGTCTGTATGGGATTTTCATTCTTACAGAAAAATATGTAAGAATCTGTTCTCAACGGTCAACAAGTGAGAAAAGGAAGGCTTATGCAGAAAAGTAAAAATGAAAAAAGAAGACCATACACCAAACCACAACAGTGCACACACAATGGCTCCATGCAGGCATGTGAGACACACTAGACTGAGTGATTGTATGTGAAGATGTGAAAAAAACAGCAAGCAACAAAATCAACCCCAAAACTAGTCTCTCTAGGAAGGGCTGGGCAGGAGCCTGGCCAGATGGAGAAACTGAAGTTGGGAACAGGGGAGGGAACTCCTAGAGAGAGTGATCTCCAAAAACTGCTCCTCCACCCCTGCTTTTTTACTCCCTCCCCAAATACCAGGTCCCATTGGAACCAAATTTCCTCAGTGTTTTGAAATCTCAGACCTGCAGGCAGGAGACAGACTCTTCCTCATGGAGGGTGCGATTGGATTTTTAAGCTCCTGTAGATTGAGTGCTTACTACCTACTAAGTGTTTCACCTACCTTGTGGCCTGAGTCCTCTCCCAGTGCCTGAAGAAGAAGCTATTGTTCCCTCATTTATTTATTTTTATTGTTACTTTTTTTTTTTTTTGAGATGGAGTCCTGCTCTGTTGCCCAGGCTGGAGTGCAGTAGCACGATCTCAGCTCACTTCAACCTCCGCCTCCCAGGTTCAAGCGATTCTCCTGCCTCAGCCTCCTGAGTAGCTACAATTACAGGTGCTCACCACCATTCCCGGCTAATTTTGGCTTTTTGGCAGAGACAAGGTTTCACCATATTGGTTAGGCTGGTCTCAAACTCCTGACCTCAAGTGATCTGCTCACCTCAGCCTCCCAAAGCGCTGGGATTACAGGGGTGAGCCGCCACACTCAGCTGCTCCCTCATTTTTTTGGTTCAGGAAAGCGAAGTTCAAAGAGGAGTAGGTTTCTCTGCAGGGCGTGTGGCAGAGCTGGACTTGAACTCAGGGCGGAATCCTTAGCCATGGTGCTCTCTGCCACATGATTCAGCTTTCCTTCATCTCTACTCCCCAAGATGCCTGGCTCCAGCTGAAGATACAGGGTTCCCAGGCCCCCCTCCTGGGGACGGGTCCTCCTTCAGCCTGACCTGAGCTCTGCCACTTCCACGGGCATGAACTGTAGCAACAGTTTGGGTCCCCGGGCCTCATTCTCTCCATCTGGAAAATGGGCACAGTATGTGCCTCTCTGCACAGTGAGGTCATGAAGGATCGATGAGGCGACACACAAGGAGCATGAGCTTAGGGCCTGGCACCCAGGAGGCCACCCCGGTGGGCCCTGCTGGGTTTCCGATTTCCCCTGTGACACCTCCTGGGGGCCGGATCCCCAGCGGGAGGAAGGGTGAGGCCTGCGGTGCCTGGTTCTGGCACAATGCAGAGCATTGAGCTCATGCCAGCCTTGGCTGGGGTTTGGACAAATACAGTAATCTGGGCAGGACTCACACAAAGACCCGGGGTCTGGGGAAGGCAAGGGGCGTCAGGTTACCCCCGTGGGCTGCAGCCACATAGGTGGCTTGGCGGGTGTATTTTCTTTTCCCTAAAGATTATCATTAACCCTCACTGAGGCCTTGGCAGGCAGGTTTCATTACAGGAAAAACTGAGGTATAGGGGTGTGCAGGCCTGATGGGACACGCTGTCACTGTGATAGGAACAACATTAGCAATAATAACAGCTGTCCTTCGGGACTGGTTCCCAAGGTCTAGGCCCTAGGTGAATAATAAGCCTTTTCTCGATCCTTTCTGCAGCCCGAGAGGAAAGCCCCATGTTATCCCAATTTCATAGATGGGCAAACTGAGGCTTGAAGACACTCTGCAGCCTCCAAGGGCTGTTCTCTTCATTCCTCCAACAGAGTGGGAATGAGACAGTGCAGAGTCTGGAATGTCTGGGCAGAAGGAAGAGCCGGAGCAAAGGCCTGGAGTTTGGAGGGCGCTGTCGGGGGTGGCGGGGCGCGGGGGCGGTGTCCCATGGCGGGGTTTCATCTCAGCTCTGCCATGTCTTGGCTGCGTGACCTCTGGCACCCTACTGGGCCTCTTTGATCCCAGACTACCTGTAGAATGGGTGTGTGAGAAGAAAACCTTCTGGAGCTGGGTGTTGAGGAGAGAACAGTGCCTGGCACATCATAATAATAATGCTGAATAGATGTTATTTTCATTTCTAACCACTTCCTCTAGGAAGCCCATCCTGACCTACTCTGGCTCCCGAGGTCACCTGGACTTGCCCCATCACAGACCTTGCCACAGTGTGAGAAACTGCCTCGTCCACATACCAGCTTCTTACCCCCACCCAGACCCTCTGATTGGAACTCCCTTGAGGGCTGTGTCCCCAGAGCCCAGCAAGAGTCCTGAGGGGTAGGTGCTGGTGAACAGGGCCACTGAGCCTCTGCTACTCACCAAGCCCTTCACGCACGGGTCTTCATTTAATGTCTTTCTTCTCCTAAATAGAACCTTGGCTTTGCCAAGACCAGCATAGTTGCTGCTCAAGAAATATGTGAGGAAATTGTTGAGATGAACCAGCACTTGGGGAAGGGAGGCTTTCTGAGGACGGGGCCTTAGCAGGTGGAGCTCCTGGGATAATAAGAAAGATGCCCGGATGCAGTGGCTCACACCTGGAATCCCAGCACTTCGGGAGGCCAAGGCAGGCAGATCACTTGAGGCCAGGAGTTCAAGACTAGCCTGGCCAACATGATGAAACCCCGTCTCTACTAAAAATACAAAAAATTAGCTGGGCATGGTGGTGCGAGCCTGTAGTCCCAGCTTCTCGGGAGACTGAGGCTGGAGGATCAATGATTGAACCCGGGAGGTGGAGGTTGTAGTGAGCCGAGATCGCACCACTGCACTCCAGGCTGGGCAACAGAGTGAGACTCTGTCTCCAGAAAGAAGGACAACAATAATCAGTTACTCTGCTCCAGGCGCCAGGCTGAGTCTCCTCAGTTCCTCTCCCCAGCAGGTTAGTTCTATTATTGTTTCCATTTCACAGATGGGAAAATCAAGGCACAGGGAGGTGAGGTGGGTTACTCCAGGTCACACAGTCAGTGAGAGGAAGAGCCAGGATCAAAGCCAAGCCTGTTTGACTGAGGAGCCTGCCCTGAGACCTTAACCACACACCAAGCCCCCCCTAGAAGGAAGATGCCACTACTGGACACATTTTGCAGATGGAAACCAAGGCTCTGAGAGTCAGAATGGCCTGCCCATGTCTGGACACAGAAACTGAGGTTGAGCAGGAGATGCTCGAGGCGGGGTTCCTGTCTCCTAGGCCAGCACCCTGAAGGAGGGGTGGGAGACTGCCCCCCACCCCCCAAGCTGTCCCCTGCTTGTTGGAGTTTCTGGTCAATACCCTGGCCTCTGTTACCCAGCCCAGCACCCAAGACACTGCCTCTTCCGCCTGCCTGGAGTCTCGGGTCTCGGGTGCCTTCACAATCGGATTCTCTGTCTCCGCAGCTGCTTTCCATTTGAGCTCTTTGTGCTGAAAATAAAAAAAAAAAAATGAAAAGAAAACTTGGCACTGCCCCTCTGCTTTGTTTCCTGGGGAGGAAGGAGGATCCCAGCTACTTCTTTCCCTAATTCTGGGGCCCAGAGATACCCACAGCCTGCCCAAGGTCACACAGCAGGGTCAGAGCCAGGACCCTGGCCTTAGACTCCCCTTCCAGTGTTCTACCCCGTCTGGCCACTGCCTCTGCTATTCCTGGCTCTTCCTCTAGGCCCGTGAGGAGCAGACAAATTAGGATGAATGTTCCTGAACCCTACTACATGCTGGGCACTCTGCCACCTTGAGCTCACAAAACCCTCATGACAGCCCTGTGAGGTCCTGTCACCCCATTTAACCAACGAGGAAGCTGAGGCTCAGAGAGGGGAAGCGCCCAAGGTCACACAGCCGGGACGTGGCAGAGCTGGGGTTTCAGCTCCTGTTCCCATTGCTGGACAGCTGCCACATCTGGCACCCAATTTAGGACCCTGTGGGGAGGCCCAAGCACTGGGGGTGGCGGGGGTTCCTAGAGGGAAGTGGCAAGGCCAGGACACTGGAGCTGAGCCAGGTAGGAACAATGGGTCCTCAGAGACCGAGGTGGCAGGGCGGGGTGGCTGCTGAGCAGGGGCGGCAGGGCGAGGTGGCGGGTGGGGCCCAGGAGACTTCATGCTCCCGCCTCCTACTCCTGCAACCTGTTTGGGACCTGGGGACACTCCAAGCACTTCAGCTCCTCAACCTGGACAGACCCATGGCTCCAGCAGGAGGCAGGGCCAGCCCTGTGTATAACGATAAATATAGTGGGCAATAATCAGATTTCATGCTTACCGAGTCCTACTACAGGCCAGGCACTGGGCCAAGGGCCCTTCCTGGGTCCTCACAACCAGCCTAGGAGGTGCAACTAGGATTAGTGGCTTTTTACAGATGCGGAAACGGAGGTCCAGGGAGGTACTTAGCACCTGCTGTGCCAGGACAAAGAGCTTTGGAAAGTGGGGCCAGCAGAGCGTGGGTACCCTGTTCCCAGAGGCAGGAAAGTTAAGGTAGACCAGACTCAGTGGGGCTCAGCGGGACACGGTGGAGAGTCAATGCTCTCCGGGGGCAAGATGCATTAGAGGGAGCCCTTTTGGGTTTTCAGAATCTGAATATGGGGCAAGGGAAGCAGAGATGTGGGGAGCAGATGAAGCCTTCCTGGCACTGCTGGGAGGATTAAAGGACTTGATGGACACCCAGGGCTTGGAAATGTGCCTGGTAGAGAGTAGGTGCTCAGGGAACACCTCCTGTTTGCAGAAACAGCAACTCACACTTAGGGAGCCTGCTGTGCATCTGAACCCCGTGCCTGGGTGTTTCTGACCCCCTTCCAGCCCTCATCCCTCCTCTCTCTATTTTCTCCCCTGTCTCAGGTTCATTCCTATTTTTCCTCTTGCCCCAATTAGGCCATCTTCTATGACTGCAACAGTAAAAATATTAATTAAATCTTATAACATGGAGTCTAATGTGGGGCCGTTCCAGCATTCCAGGGCGGGCTCCCTGGGCTGTAAGTAGGCATCTCTTCACTTCTCTTTCTTCATGGGCCCCAGTGCCTGCTGTGGCTCAAGATATCACGTCCCACATGATCACATCCCAACCAGGAAGAGATGGACAGAAAAGGGGACTTTCTCCTTCAGGATCTCACTTTTTTTTTTTTTTTTTTTTGAGACACAGTATCGCTCTGTCACTCAAGCTGTAGTGCAATGGCACAATCTCGGCTCACTGCAACCTCCACCTCCTGGGTTCAAGCGATTCTCCTGCCTCAGCCTCCCATGTAGCTGGGATTACAGGCACGCCCCACCACGCCCAGCTACTTTTTTGTATTTTTAGCAGAGATGGGGTTTCACCATGTTGACCAGGCTGGTCTCAAACTCCTGACTTCAGGTGATACACCCACCTCAGCCTCCCAAAAGTGCTAGGATCACAGGCGTGAGCCACCACACCCGGCCAACAATTTTTCTTAGCTGTCCCAGTGGATGTCCCCTGGTATCTCATGGAATGATGGGCTCACATGTCCACATTTGAACCAGAAAGGAATTCCTGTGGCTGACTCACGCCAATTAGGGTTCAGCCTGTCTGGCTGCTCCAAAGAGATGTGGGCTCCGAAGATGATGGGGGCACGGCTGGGATGGCCACCAGCTGGAGTCTCACTGACAGCCTCCTAAGTGACACAGTGGGCCTGGGTTTGCTCGGCCTTCTCTGGCTGGTCCTCTTGGCAGTGTCTGCCCCCTGGGTAACTGCCCCCTCCTTGAGCACAGTCTTCCCCAGCCTCTTGATGACAGCTTGCTGGTTTCGCTGGTTCTCCTCCTACCTCCCTGCCCGTTCCTCCTTGGGCCTCGAAAATGGCCCCTCTTCTGCCTTCATCTGGCCCTTGCTCCATGAGCTCAGGTGTGCGGGGTCCCTCATGCATTTACACAGGCTCTGTCAGTCTGTCCATGGGTGTCCCAGTGGCACACCCCACTGGGAGACATGGGTGTCTTTCCCAGCTCAGAAGACAGCACTGCCACCCACCCAGTGGGCCAGGGGTCAGATCTTAGAGTTGTTCTTCTCTCCTCTAACCTCCACATTCAATCAGCAAATTCCATTGGCTCTGCCTGTGGACTTAACCAGAACTCGACAAGTCTTCCCTCCTCTGTCTGGTCATTGCTCACCCGCCTGGGCAGAATCTCCACCCTGGCCTCCCCACCCACCCCACACAGCCCTCCACCCTCAGCCAGAGGGCTCCTGTTGGAACCCAAGTCAGGTCACACCATTGCCTCACTCCAAACCCTGTTCCTACCTCCCTCAGAGAGAAAGATAGTCCCTGCTCCGGCCCCAAGGATGGCCCTGAATGGCCTTCCCCCTCCCCACCTCCCCTCCCCACTTCCCTGGCCGCAGTGACCTCCCTCCTCCTGCTAGAACACATGGAGCTTTGCCCTACATCTCCTGGGTGTTGTTTTTCTGGATCTTTCCATGATCGGCCCCATCCCCTCACTCGGGCCTGTGCGCCTCAGAGAGGCCTCCCAGACCACCCCTGAAAGTAGCCCTGCCCACCCCTACCACATCTGCCGAAGATCAGCTTCGACAAGCTGGGACTGTGTCTTATTCAGCACGGGGCCAACACAGGGCAGTGCACAGAACACAGCGGCTGGCGCCGGGCTCCGTGGGTCCTCCCACAGATGCAGTCCGTGGGACGGTGTCTGGGTCCCAAGGTGACCCCCAGCCTGAAGTCACCGCCTTTCCCCTTCCAGGATCACTGCCTGGATGATGGTGGGTGTCCCAGTGGTGGGGAGAGCAGCTCTGAGCCTCCACTGTGCCCAGAGCAATGGGCACTGGAGCCTGGAACCTTCATTCCCATATCACAGAACCTCCAGGAGTCTGGAAGGGGACAGTTGAGATGAATGGAATTTAGGAACTTTTGGTCCGTGCTCAATGTTCCCTCTGGGGACCTCTTGTCTGATGGTTATTGTTTTTGTTTTCTCTTTTCCTGAGCTGTGGTACCTATTGTTCAAACAGAGGACCCCGAGCGCTGGCCTGCCTCACTCAGGCACAAGCACCCGAGCTGTCTGGCAAGGTGGAAATCCACCACGGCCAACTTCCCCCTGGGGATTCCACAGGAAGGACGTGGCCCCTCTAACCGAGGCGGATGTATGGTCTCTCCATAGATTCCGCCTGCATAATCCCACGGCCGCTTCAGCTGGGTCTCATGGGGCCACCCTGTGGCCTGCGTTCAGGGGCCACATTGTAGCAACAGGGCTGCGTTAAAGCTGGAATCGCACCCAGCAGACTCGGCCTGGGGGGATCCACCAGCCCACATCTTCCCCTCCCGACGCAGCCACCTGGCAATCGGCTCTTCTCTCTCCAAAGCCGTGTTTGTTCTTTTTGCTGAGTGTGTGCAGCTGAATTCTCGTTGGTTAAAGCGCCTGCGTGGTGGCTGCCCTGAATACAAAAAAGATCAAGGGGGTGCTGTCCTGGTAGGTATAAGGAGTGGAGGCCCCCCACCTTTACCACTTCTCCAGGTGACCCGGGGGCCAGTCCTTAGAATAGAGTCCTTTGGTCTCCATCCGGGAAAGTGAGGGGAGAGATGAGGGAGGGGGCATTTTGAGGACCAGAAATGGTGTGGCAGAAACAGCCAGCCTGGAGGAGGGGGTCTGGGCAGGCAGGACCCAAAGGCTGGAGCAGGAGGTGTCTGGTGAGGCTGTCTGGGGGACATGACTTCCCTGTCCCCTTCGTTCATTCTTCATCATTCATTCATCCATTCTACACATATTATGAAGCACCCACTGAGCTGGGGGTGACAATGATCCCTGCCTACAAGAAGCTCCCAGGCCGGTGGGGGACATGAACACCCTTCAAAATGTCAATTTGTGACTGTGACAAGTACAAGGTGATTTGCGGGTCAGTAAAGGGGGAAGGAGGTTGGTGTGGTTAGGGTGTTCGGGAAAACTTCCTAGAACCTGAGCTGGGAACTGAAGGGTGAGCAGAGGCCAAGTACATGAGAAAGGGAGGAACGAATATTCCAGCAAGTGGACACAGCACGTGCAAGGGACCTGCTGTGAAATGGAGCAGAGTCGGAGAGGCTAACAGGCTCACAGTTCCATGTGGCGGAAGCTTCGCAGTGAGGGGCAGGTGTGGAGAGGAAGGCGAGGTAGGGGCTGGACAGACTCCCGGTGAGAGCAGCCCAGTCTCTATGCCAAAGGCAGAGGGGTTCTTGGGAGGGTCTGAGTCAGCAGCACCAGCTTCTTCCTGAATACTCCAGGGCCTGGGGCCAGGGGTGGGCATCTGGATTTGATCGTCAGTGGGATAGGAGACAGGGTCACCTGGCACTTCTGCCCATCTCTGCCTTCCTCGTTTGGGTATAACAATCACTGTCTCTTTGTCTTTCATGATTTATCTCATTGAACCCCCACCCACAGACCAACCCCTGCAGGTGCCAGGGGTTGAACCCACTTGTCATATGGGGAAACTGAGTCTGTCAGATGTTCCCATGGCCCCACCCGCTTCCTTCTGCCCAGAGAAAAGAGGAACAGGGAACTGATGCCCATGGTCAGCTGGGAAGAGTCTGGGCAGGGAATGGGGAGGGTAAGGCTCTCGGGGGCCTGTGTTCGGGATGGGCAGGGGCCCTGCTTCCGTTTAACCACAGCCCTGTGACATGCCCCAAAAGGGAAGCAGCAGCCGCCTGTCCTCACCCCTCTGTGCCCTAGGGAGGGGCTGGGGATGCCCAGGGGTGGGGAGCAGGAGTCTGGGGAGGCCTCACCCTCCCACCCCAGGCCTCGAGTCTGGGTTCTTAGAGAACTCTGGGGTCAGCTGAACCCAGCTGGTGACCTCCATCAAGTCCCATGAAGACCTTGGCTTCCCGTTCTGTAAATGGAGGAGCAGTCTCTCTTGCGGAATGTTCTCAGATTGGCACACAGTGGGTCCTCACTGAATGGCTAGCCAGCAGTTGTTAGTTGAATAAGCTAAAGGTGTTTTTCTCCTTGAAAGGAGTAGCCAATTAGATAAGGAACCCGTGTATATGACATTCCACAAATATTTATTGAGCACCTATTATATTTCAGGCATTGTCCTGGTACCATGGAGCAATGAACAAACAAGACAAAAATGCCCCCATCACCTTTGGAGCCCACATCTCTTTGGAGCTGCCCTACATTTCCTGGTTTGTGGTAGACATTACTAATTGATCATCTTTCCTACTGAAACCAGAACTCTCTCCAACACGGTGCACCACTCAGGGACTGACATATGGTGGGGAACGGCCTGTCATCCCCAGGGAGGGGTGGCACATGGGAACTCAGAAGGTCTCAGTGAGAATCTTCTAGCTGATTTAAGCAGCTTCCTCTCAGTCTCTTTCAACAAATATTTACTGAGCACCTACTGTGTGTCCAGTACTTTGCCAGGCACTGGGGATACAGCAGTGACCAGGGTGGACATTGTCCTTACCCTTGTGGAGCTGATGTTCTGGTGAGAAAGACAAACAAATAAGCAGACACTTCCAGACATGGATACGTACCACAAACACATGCCAGAGGCGTGGAGTGGAGGGTGACGGGGAGGAGTCTGGGGTAGCTCGGGGTTGGGGGTTCTGGAGGGAGGGCATTTACTGAGATCTCACTGAGATGCAGCCACCAAAGGAAAATATGGGGGAAGGTGCCACAGGCAGCACAGCAAGGGCATAGGCCTGGAATGGGGAATGAGGTTGATAGATTTAAGGGACAGGAAGGAACTAGTGTTGCTGGCGGGGTATGAGTTTTGGGGAGAGAAGCAGGAGAGGGTGGTGGAGACCAGGCTGGGGTCATACATCCAGGGCTCCGGGCCAGGGGTGAGCTCTGTCTGGATCATATCTCCAATGGGATGGGCAGTCACTGGAGGGTCAAAGCAGGGGAGAGACTCGGGCAGGATCCCATTTCAGATCCCTCTGGCTGTGTGAAGCAGGGACACCCGGCTGGAGATGGCCGCAGATGTCCAGGCGAGCGAGGATGGCAACTTGGACGGGGGTGATGCCAGCGAATGTGGGGAGAGATGGCCAGGCCTGGCGGGAGGCCCAGGGCTCTGCATTCTGTTTCATTTTTCCTTTTACACAATCCCCGCCCCCCACCCCGGGCACTCTGGGTCACTGGACTTTCCCTGGCACCGCTGGTGGGGCCCACAACCTGCTGGCGACCTGGCCTCTCCGGGTCCCAGCTGGTTCCCTGCCCTGCCTTGGACCCTTCCTCTCCAGGGACAGACCCAGCTCCAGTTCCTCTGTCACTGTTTCCCACCACCTCCTGCCCCAGCTCTGCCTGGGTCCTGCTGATCTCCTAACTCTGCCGCTGTACCAGCACCGCACCCCCAACTCCAGCCCGGCTGGCTGCCTGGGAGCCGGCAGATGCTTCCTCTGAGCTGCGTTTTCCAGATCAAGTTTGCCTCCAAGGAAGTGAGCCTGAGACTCCCAGCCAGTTGGGGGAGACAAGTTCGAAGGAAGTACCCCAAGGTAGCTTGCCAGAGGGCAGCCTCGCTCTTGGGCAGAGTTTTCCTCTGGTCCCATTTGTTGCTGGATGGAGCAGGCAGATCTACCTTCCCCACTGACTCAGGCCTTGGGTGCTCTGATGGACACTGTGGCTGGAGAGCTGTATTGAGCAGGGCTCTGAGACTGCGTCTACGATACTAGGAAGGAAACTCATCATTGATTAGTAATGCCTGCTGTGGACCCAGGATGGAGGATAGGGGCCATGCTGGCCTCATCTGTGTGTCTGCAGCACCCAGTAGGTCCTCAGGTCTGCGCTCCCCTGTTGTGCCTCTAAATCTTCAAGTATAACAAATGCTGTTTGAAAATACCATATGATGGTGGGCCGAGGTGGGAGGATCGCTTGAGGCCAGGAGTTCCAGACCAGCCTGCGCAACAGAGTGAGAACCCATCTCTAGAAAAAAAAAAAAAATTTACCCGAGTGTAGTGGTGCACGCCTCTAGTCCCAGTTACTTGAGAGGCTGAGGTGGGAGAATTGCTTCGGCCCAGGAGATTGAGGCTGAAGTGGGCTATGATTGTGTCACTCCACTCCAGCCTGGGCAACAGGACAAGACCCCTCATCTCTCCTAAAAAAAAAAAAAAAAAAAAAAGGAGAAAAAGAGAAAATACCCCATGGCCTTGGTTTCCTTATCTGTGAAATGAGGATGATGATGACAAGCCCCCAAAGGGCTTCCCTTCCCCACACCCTGGCAGTGACTGACACAGAGGCCTTGAGAGCTGAGTGTTCCAGAGTCATGCAGCTGGTACATGGCTGAGCTGGTGGGGTTTGAACCCTGGGCCCCTGAGTCAGGGAGATCAAGTGGAACAGTTGGGCCGGGGAGGGGAAGGTGCTGCCCAGAGCTCCCAGTGACCTTGGACCCCACTTCTCCTTTCTGCGCAGTGTACTCGGCACACAGGAAGCCTGGTGGGGCCTCCCTTGCCCATCCTGTCTGCAGCCGGGTGGACACGGGGTCCCGGCGTCACCCACCGCCACCCAGGCCTCCCCCTTCCTGTGTTGTGCAAGACGAAGTGTCCCCTGTGTGGAATGGGCAGGCGGCTCTGGCGATGGGTGGACGGAAGAATGGGGCCCTCTCAGGCGGGGTCACTGCCCGCGGTTACCGCCAGCAGGCCTGGCCTAGGCCTCCGCCCCTTCCTCCTCCTTCTCCTCCTCCTCTGTTTCCCCAAAGTTCAGGCAGCCTTAAGCAAGAGGCTGTGGGACCCAGGAAACTGGGGAGGCTGTCCAGCCACCACCTTGTCCCCACAAAGCAGGCCTAGGCTTGGGTGGTCATGGAGAGGTCCTAAACAACAACAACAAAACTATAATAATAATAATAATAATGAGAATAGCTATTATAGTGGAGTGGCTTCGACGTGCCAGGCGTGCTCTCATTTAACCACAAATATATAAAAAGCGCCTCCTATGTGCCACATGTGATTCTCAGACCTTTACCTCATGTCCCATCGAATCCCCACCAACCCTTGTGAAACAGTTTTTTTTTTTTTTTTAATGATTCTTCAGAGTAGGAAACTGAGGCTCTGAGAGATGAAGCTACTTGCCAAGGTCACGCAGCTCAGCCACATCCCACTGAACATCATCCTGTCCCCTGGGGTGAGTGCTGTTCTGGAAGCTGGGGGCTCAGAAGCTGTTGGTGCCCACCTGGGAGGTCACCCTCGCAGCTGCTATCCAGAATCTCTTGCCCAAGGGCTTCCTCTGGCCACAAGAGTGTGGGAAATAAGTGAGAGACCCTTGCCAGTAGAGGTGGGGTCTGGTTGTGCCCCCACCCAGCTTCCTTCCTTCTGGCTCCGGGGACAGCGGGAAGGTACTTTCTGTGAGTTCTCCCAGAGGCCCCTGGGGGTTGGGCTCCTGTTGCCCACTGAGGAGACCTGCTCATCCATCTTCCTTGTGTCGCTTCCTCACTCCCTCCTAGTGTGTCTAGAATCACCTCCCAAATATCCCGTTTGCACCCAAACCCTTATCTTGGGTTAGCTTCTGGGAACCGACCTCAGCCAGCAGCCATAATGCTCAGGGCTTGAGAGCTTTGGAATCAGATGGACCTGAGTGTGAATCCCAGCCCTGCCACTTAACCTGAGTGTGAACTTGGGAGCCTGCCCCACCTCTCGGAACCTCAGTTCCTCTGTCTATGAAAAGGGAACTTATGTGCAGAAAACCAAGTGACTATGAGGGGGATGGGGCAGTGTGAGATGACAGGACCAGAGCACGTTCCTGGCTGCAGAGCCCACAAGTCACGCTGTGAGAGCTTTGGGGGGTGGTATGGGGACAAGGGCGCAGAGGAAGAACCAGTTGCGAGTCCTCAGCCCTGTTTGACTGACGGGGGACGGGGATGAGTGGGAAAGAGGTACAGTGTTGTTCCACCTTCCCCAGCCATCACCCCTGAGATTCCAAATGCACATCGGGACCAACCCAGGGAGCCAGCGGATGTTCAGGGTAGGGCAAAGAACAGGTGCCAAGTGTGCTCCCTAGGGGGTGAGACTGGGTGGCCAGAAGAGCTGCATTGGTAGGACTTTCACCAGGTAGACAGCAGGCACCTCGTCCCTGCAGATCACAGCTTCCAGGGCCACCTGTCCACAGAATCCCTTCACTGATCTGTGCTCAAGGCAGGGGTGTGGGGGACTGGGTGTCCTTCTTTTACCCTGGGTGGAGCCTCATGCTCGGAGGGAGCTCTCTCTACCCCCACCACAAACCGGCGGTTTCCCTGCTACAGCGATAGCAATCCCAGCCACCTGGCTGCCCAGGCCCCCAACCGGCATTCTCTCTCTTGTTCCCATGGGCAGCCCATCAGCAAACTCATCCACATACCCAAGAGTCCACCTCACTACCCTGCCCTGCCCTGGTCCAGTTGGGATGGATGTTTGCAGTGGTCTCCTCATTGGTCTCCCTGCTTCCTCTCTTGACTTCCTAAGCCAGAGGAATTCTGTAAGAGCTCAAGTTAGATCCTATCCCTTTTCTGCTCAGAACCCTCCATGGCTCCCAACTCATTCAGAGCAGAAGCCCACAGGGCCTGCAGGATCTACGCCCCAGCCCCGCCTAACCTTACTGCCTCTCTCTTTGCTGCTCACCCGCAGCCACGGTGGCCTCATCTCTGTGCCATAAACTCGCCAATTATCCTGCTGCTGCCTCAGGGACTTTGCACCCACTCTTCCCTCTGGAACAGAGGACATTCTCACCAGCTCTGCCCATGGCGGACCCTTGTGTAGGGTCAGGCCTCTGCTCCAAAGTCACCCCTGGGGACGCCTTCTCTGACCAGCCTCTCATTCCTATGGCCTCATGCTGTTTTTATTTCTTCCTAGGACTTAGCACGTATCCTAGAAATTAACCTGCTGGTTGATCCTGTTTCTTGTCTGTCTCTTTCCAGTGGAATGTCACCATCGCCCAGGTGGGGATTTTTGTGTGTTTTGTTCACTGCTGTACACCCAGCCCCCAGCACAGCGCCTGTCCAGGGCAAGTGCCCAGTAAACACTCGGGAACCAGAGCATGCATGCGTGGATAAATATTTCTTTGGCAGATGAGGGGGCTGAGGCTCAGAGAAGGCCCTGGGGGTCTCAGACTCACAGCCCAGTGCTCTTTCTGCTGACACACCCTGGTCTCTGGAGCAGTTTGTTGCCTGTTCAACAACAAAGAGGGCGTGCCTGGTTAGGGGTCCTGCGTGCGAATCGCAGTCCCTGCGTGTCTTGGCTGGAGGTCACCACCCTCTCTGCTCCAGGGCCTGTAATTACCACTTACCCTGGTCAGTGGGTCCGAGAGATTCCCCATGTAGGCAGGGCTGTGGCCAGGGTGCTCACCTGGCCCCCGGCAGGTCCCATGGGCACTGTCTGGTCAGGCTTCGTGGCTGACATTCCAGGTACATTTCTAGCCCTGGGCTGCCACGGGCAAAGGGTGGGGAGAGGGTCGTGGGCTTCAGGCTGGACAAACCAGTCAGCCTTCCCAGCTGGGCCACCTGACCACCCACTTCCTGTGGGGCTCCTTGAGGCCTGGAGGGTGGAGGGGGCTTTGTTCAACCCCTACCTATGCCCTCTTCCCTTCTCTCCCTCGGCAGGTCCTCCCAGCACCTCCTACAAACAGACCTCCGACCCAAGCCCTTCCTTCTGCCTCCACTGCCACCATTGCTGCTCATCTCTGCTGGCACAGAAGTCTCTTCCCTGGTCCTCCAGAAATTCCCTCTCCATACTCAGCGAGAGGGAGCTATTAAAACTGTGGGCCAGCCCACATCAGTCCCTGGCAAAGTCCTCTCTAAGGGATCCCGTTGCTTGGAGAATAAACCCTCGGATTCCTTCCTTGGCTCTCGGGGCCTCCTCTCTGACCTCCCTCTGTCTCCTCTCCCAGCCTTCCTCCTCACTTACCCTCCAGCCACGCTGGCTTCCTCCTTGCTCCTGAAACAGCCTGAGGCCCACACTGCCCCGGGCGCTTTGCACTGGCGGTTCCTTCTACCTGGAACACTTCTCCCAGCCTTCCACAGGGCTCCCTCCCGCAATTCCTTCGGGTGCCCACATGGGAAGCCTTTCCTGACCGCCCCCCACTTCCTTCTGAGCACAGTAGGGTCTTTCTACCTAGTATATGAGGGCAGGGATTTTTGTCTGCTGTGTCCTCTGTGTGCCCCAGTGCCATCACAGTGTCTGGCAGATGGTAAGTGCTCGACACACATTGGCTGACTGCCTGAATGAACAACTCTATGAGCCGATGGCAGATAAGGACACTGAGGTCCTCTGGGGTAGGTGACCAGCCCAGGGCCACACAGCTGGTTTGAGATTAGGCCAGGAGAGGAGCCCGGGTTGGTCACATCCTGGAGCTGGCGTCTTGGAAACTGCATCAGGAGAATAACAAAGATGAGACGCAGGCTCTAACAAATGGATACCAGTGACTCTCGCCCCGCCAGCCCCAGCCCTGCGGCCTTGGGCCCTTCCAGGAGTCATGGTCCGCCTGCCTGGGGCATTCCAGGCTTCAGCCCAGGTCCTGCGCTTTCTATTTTGAGCCTCTTAGTCCTGAGGACTGTGTGTTCCCAGCAGGCGGCGCGGGCCAGAGGCTGAGCCTGGGTGTGGCTGTCACCCTATCTGGGGCCAGGGACCCAGATTCCCGGGCCCTTAACCTGTTGGCTGCTGAGGGCTCTGACATAAGCCCTGTTCCCTGCTTGATTGTCTCCCCTTCAAGCCCCTGCCCTGGTGTCTTCCAGGCATGGTATCAGCCCATCTCCCCTTGGATTATATCCCTATTTGGCCCCATTTGAATCCTGGCTCTGCCCCTTTCCAGCAATGCCAACACAGGCAAGTCACTTCATCTCTCTGGGTCTCAGTTTCTTCATCTGGGAAATGGGAACAATAAGAGTACCTGTCTCTGGCCATGTGTGGTGACTCACGCCTGTCATCCCAGCACTTTGGGAAGCTGAGGTGAGAGAATTGCTTGAGACCAAGAGTTTGAGATCAGCCTGGGCAACATAGTGAGACCCTGGTCTCTACAAATTTTAAAAGTTAGCTGGGCATGGTGGTGTGCGCCTGTAGTCCCAGCTATTCTGGAGGCTGAGGGGGGAGGATTGCTTGAGCCCAGGAGTTTGAGGCTACAGTGAGTTATGATTACGCCCCCGCACATTAGCCTGGGTGATAGAATGAGGCCCCATCTCTAAAAATAACAATACTAATAATAAATAAAAATGAAAACAAGTACCTGTCTTCTGGGGTTGCAGAGGAGATTCAATGTGATGAAATTGATGAGAGTGCCCTGCACAGAGCTGGAAACTCAGAAATCCTCGATAATGAGTTCCCCCACCATCAGCAGCTGGTTTAAATACAAAAACTGTCATGGCCTCTGGAGAAACGACAAGAATTGGAAGGAGCTTCCCTGCACTGGTCACCCTATACCCTACACCCTTACTTCCTCCCCTCAACTTGCCTGGATTTATCGACCCTCATTACCCCACTGGTTGCCTTCTTTCCACTTGGCACATTTCGTATGAATTTGCTTGTTGGTTTCTTGCCTATCTCCCCAGTAGAACGTTGGCTCCATCAGGACAGGGACTTTTGTCTACTTTATGCACCCAGTGCAATGCCTGGCACACAGTCAGTGCTCAATAAATGTTTGTTAATAGAACCAATAAATGAATAGCAATCTCTCTGGGGAGAGGAGCCCTGAGCTCACCTCCCTCCCCAAGCCCAGGGCTCTTGGGTGCTTGTTGGTGTCAGGCCCAGGCCCCCTCTCATCAAGCAGCCAATAAAACTGCCCTGGTTGGTGTTCTCATTTCACAGATGGAGAGACTGAGCCCAGAGAGGGAGATTTGCCTGTCTGATGTCACACAGAGGTCGGCACCTGGGCTGGGATTCCAGCCCAGGATCATGTGGGGTGGGGGGCAGTGGATCAATCTTTTCCTGGAAGGAGTCAATGGTGATGGTGGGAATGGGTCAGGGGTGCTGGCAAGGAGGTTCCAAGGCCCCCAGGCGGGAGGGAGGCATGGGAGATGAGTTAGTCCCTCCTGAGTTCCATCTCTTTCTGTGTCTCTCTGTTTCTGCCTCTTTCTGTCTCCTTGTATTTCTTGGTCCCTGTCTTCGTCTCTCTTTCTCTCTTCCTTGTGTATCTGACCCACTGCCCAGGAGGGGATACAGGCACAGACCCCTGGCTTGGGGGCTGGAGTTGGGGCCAACGAGGGGATTGACATCTGGGGTTGAGCTGGGACTCTGAAGCCGGACCCTGCAGCCAGGGCCAGCATGCCCGTCTTGGCTCCACACTCCAGGGATAGCCTTGGAACGTCAGGCAGTTCAGAGAGCCCAAGGCCTAGTCCTGGAGACTTGGGTTCCAATCCCAGCTTTGCCACATTCCAGCCTCGTGGCCTTGGGCCCTTAGCCTTTGTTCCTGTAAAATGGGACCATTGAGAGCCCGATCTTAGCGTTTTATGAGGAGGAACGATGTGAGGGCTGTGCTGGGCTTCCTGAAGCCCTGTGTGGCCTGGAAAACACTCAATAAATAACTCAGTGTAATGATTTCTTCTAGCAGATGGAGAAAGCGAGAGTTAAAGAGGCCCAATCATTTCACTCACTCATTCCTCAAACTTTATTAAGCACCTGCTATGCACCAGGTGCTTTGTTTTGTATACATTAACTCAGGGTTCAGCAAACTACAGCCTCCAGGCCAAATCCAGTTCATGGCCTGGTTTTATAAATAAAGTTTTATTGGCACACAGCATGCCCATTCATTTACGTATTGTCCACAGCTGCCTTTCCTCTACAACTGCAATGTTGAGTAGTTGTGAGAGAGACCATAACACCCAGAAAGCTGAACATGTGAACCCTCTGGACATTTACAGTAAAGTTTGCTAATCCTTGGATTAACCCATTACAACCCTGGAGGAAGGACGTGTCATAACCTCGATTTTACAGATTAGGAACTGAGGTCCCAGTGCAGTGTCTGTCACAAGGTTGGGTCTCCATACATAATATCTGGGTCTTATTCCTCCTCTTCTGGCCCATGGGAAGCTGCCAACTCCTGTTCCCTTTCCCTATCCTGCATGGATCATAAGTGGATAATTTGAACCTCGCAGAGGAAAGAATGCTGTTTGAAGGTCAGGTCAACGGAAAGAGTCCTATTTTCAGGTCAATTTGGACCTTGCCAAAGCCTCTTCCTTCTGGTGACCTTGGATGAGAGGATCTGCCACTAGTAGGTGTTTCATGAACAGTTGCTGAACAAGTTATGTGCGTCACGCCCCCGCTGTGAGCTTCAGCTTGCTTGAAGGCTTCCTCCAGGTAATTGCAGGAGACCCCACGGCTGGTTGCACACCACCATTGGGGTGAAAGATGGCCTCGAGCCATCGGTGGGAGAATACCCTGGGCATGGAGATGCTTTCTAGAGCTCCACGGAAGTGGGGGAGGGGATCTCACTGCCCCCCAAGCCTGCCCTGGAGTCTGTTCCTTCCTCCCTCATGCCGGAGGCCTGCAGGTACCTGGCTTGAGATGTTGCCTGGCCCTCAAAACACCCAGGTTCCCCCCAAGCTCCTACCCAGCCTCCCCGCTGCTGGCCTTGGGAACCTCCCAGTTTGCCCTCAGCACTTTTCTGGAGGCCCCAGAATCACCAAGAGGTAATCCTGCCTGCTGCCTGGAGGAGGTGATGTGGGAGACTCATGAACCTGGGGTGTCCCCCAGCCAGGGGACAGGCGTGGTGATCAGGGGCTGCTGAGCACTGCAGTGCCTTCCCTGATGGCCTTGCGTGCGGCCCCGTCCCTCCCTTAGAGCAGCCTTCCCATACTGCTGGGTGACACTTGGGTAAGTCATTTCACCTCTTGGCTCTGTAAAACGGGACTGGGGCAGTCCCCACCCCTTCAGGGTGTCATGAGAATGAAAGGCATCAAGTGGGCAGAGCACTTGGCATGGCCCTGAACCGCGGTGGGCATTTGTCACACACGCTCATGGACTTATTCCTGGGTCCCTAGGACACCCTGGAGCTCCTCCCCAAGGTCAGGCCTGCTGCTAGCGTGAGAAGGAAGAAGGGGGACATAGACACCAAAGATACAGTTCTCATCCCCATCTACACGCTGGTGACTTCCAACGGTGTCTCCCCAAGGCTTCCCCTGAGCCTAGACTCAGGTCTCCACCCACCTGTCTCTGTCACTGCTGGGATGACCAGGAGGAGCCTCAAACCCGGGTCGGCCAGGACTCCATTCCTGATCTACCCCCTGAAACCAGCCCTGCCTCCGCTGATGGCTCCTCCATCCTCCAGGTGGTCCCCCAAACCTGGGAGTCTCCCTGCCTTCTCCTCACTCGCTCCCACATCTGATCGCTCATCACATCCCGTCGACTCCACCTTCAAGGTGGACCCAGAGGCTGCCCTCGTCTCCCCACCTCCACGGCCCCCGCTTCGGCCACGGCCACCAGCACCACCGCCTGGACTGGTGCAGTCACCTCCTCCTGGCTTCCTTTTCTCCCTCAGCCCCTCACAGTCCGTTCTCCACATACGACCAGAGGGACCTGTCAGATGGGACTTATACCTTCCCGCACAGACCCTTCCAGGGATTCCAGCTCTCTGAGTGAAAGCTCCCTGTGGCCTGTGAGGCCGGGTGTGACCCTGGCCCCCCAGCAAACCCTCCACCTGTCTGATGACCTCGCTGCCTCTCTCCCTCGCTTACACCCTTCCAGCCCTGGCTGGCTTCCTGCTGTTCTTCAAGAAGCCCTGCGTCTTTCCACCTCAAGGTCTTTGCAGGTCCCTGGAGCCCTCATCCACCACGGATGTCCACCACTCCCTCACCTCCTTCAGGTCTAAGCTCGGATGCCACCCTCGACAGCCACCTCCTCTGACCCTTCCCCTGGATTAAGTAGCCTCTGCCTGCTCAACAATCTCTCTCACTACGCCCTTGACCATCCCGTATTCTTTTTTCATAGGGGGAGGGGAAAGGGACTCCCAGGAGAGTGGACAGTGTGGGCCAGGGCCTGGACGTGTGGGCAGCGAGAGGGTGGGTGAGGGGAGAGTGATGGAGCCTGGGTGGTTGAGCTTCAGGGGGAGGCATTCTCCAGGAGTGAGCAGGCCAGGGTCACCCTGACTCCGTCAGCCACTGGTTGTATGACCTCAGGGAGCTCTCTCTGGACCCAAGAACCTGCAACTGCTGTTGGAGACCCCCTAAGTGGACCCATCATCTGACAGAGGGGGAAACTGAGTCTGCAAAGCTGCTGCTATGACCTTGTGAAAGGGTCAGCCCAGGGATAGGGACAAACCAGAGGCTTCTAGCAGTCACTTGCACCTCAGTGTGAATGAGCTCCCTGGATTCTTGGCTGCCTTGTAGTCCCTAGACCCCATGGGACTTGGGAGGCAGTGAGGGAAGGGCTGAGCCTGGGGTGGGGTCAGGGCTGTGTCAGGTCCTGGCCCAGCCTCTGTCCCGACCCCTGGCTCCCTGCAGGGCTCTGGATTGCACAATCATACCACCCACGGCTGTGACCAAGGCAGGTGACACATGCTTTCTGGGAGCCACCCTTGGGCCGTGCAGCCTCGTCACACATACAGAGCCACCGCTGGCATGGATGCACCCTGGCACAGCCTGACTGTATGAGGAGTGACTGCTCCTCACACTGCCACTTCCGGGCTGTGTGACTCTGGGCAAGTCACTTCCCCTCTCTGAGCCTCTTTTCCCTCTTCTGTAAGAGGAGGTAATAACAGTTCCTGCTCCCCTGGCTGTCGGAGGGATTGACTCTGTCCCCGCCATACTGGCCCTCTGGCTGGTCCTCAAATGCACCGGGCATGCCCCACCCAGGGCCTCTGCCTGTGCCCTTCCCTTTGCTTGGGCCGGCCCTTGCACCTCCTTCAAATCTCTGCTCAAACGTCACAGCTCATGAGGCCTTTCCTGCCCCTGATATCCCCTCCTTACTGAATTCCTCCCTGCATCTCTCAGTGCTACCTGACCCATCATGGTTCCCGCTTGTTCTGTCAACCCGCTCCAGGGTGGCAGCTCCATTTTTGTCTCTCCTGATCATCATTGTGTCCCCAGATCCCAACAAAGCACCTCCTACAAGAAAGTGCTCAGTCCACAGTTGCAGAATGAATGAATGAATGAATGAATGAATGAGTGAATGAATGGAAAGTGCTTAGCACCAGGCCTGGCCCTTAGTAAGCACCTGAAACCCAATGCCATGTGGTGGTGTTAGCTTTGGCTCCCGATTTCTAGCCCCATCAAATCCCACCCTCATCAGCCTGGTGCCCCTGCTTTCTCTGCCTGGCCAGCTTCCTGCTGCCTGTGCAGTCTCTTCCCTGGGTCAGGACGACCTCTCAGGGAATCGTGGGCCTGCAGGGCTGGCTCCCTCTGGCTCTGCCTCCAGCTCCTCTTACATCTCCCGGGGGCAGAGGCTTCTGGGAAACAGGCTTTGAAGCTCCCCTGGGTCAGACCCGCTGGGGCCTTCCATAGGCATTGCCTGATGTGACCCCATTAGTGAACAAATGGGGACAGTGAGACCTAGAGAGGGGCAGCCATGTCTGATGTCAGGCTTCAGGGCTCCCAAAACATCCAGGGAAGCTTCCAGGACTCTGACTTCTTTGTTGTTTTTAGAACAGAGCTGAGCTCAGGTGCTGGTTTTCTGGATGACGAAACTGAACCCCATTACAGGCTTTGGAGCCAGGTTTCAATCTCAGTCTCGCCACTTCCTGGCTGTGTGATCGAGGCTTGTCACTCGGTCCCTCTGAGCCTCAGCTTTCTTGTCTGTAAAATGGCACGCTAATGGTACCCAACTCACGGAGGTGTTTGGGGAGACAACGTCAGCCATCCCGCAGGCATGTGGGGTTTCTGGCCTCTCCCACGGGGTCCCGGGACTCCTGGCTCTGGAACCCCTGAGGCCCAGCCCCTCCAGGGCCAGCATGGTTCCCTCCTTGCTGGATAATTTGCAGTCCCGGGGCCATTGCTGCTGTTGCTTTATTTTTTTCCCTTCCCCGACTTCTCCCCTCCTTACCCTGGCCTCACTTCTCCAGAACCAGCTTGTTTTTGTTTTCTGTTTTTACGGCTCCATAAATGAGTCACGGGTCTGATTTGATTTAATTTCGTTGTAATTGTTATCTTTTCAAGCTTGTTTTTTTCCACTCGGTTACTCACGAGACCGCAAAAACCTAAACAGGACGGGGCCTTCCCCAGCCCGGCCTCCTGGTCCCCCGGGGCTCTGGGCCAGGGTCAGCAGCTCCTGGAGATTGAGGTGGGGTCTGTGGAGTTTCTGTGGGGAGGGACTTGGTGTCCCCAGCAGGACTGGGTGTCCTGAGTCCTGGGCTGTAGCTCTGTTGCTGGACAGCCTTGAGAGAGTTGTTTGAGCTTTCTGATTTCCCCAGCATCCTCCTTTGCAGGCTTTAGAACAGGGAACAAAAACCCAGGCACCTCTGGGCCAGAAGGTGACAGGATGAGTAAGGTGGGCTGGTGCTGGCTTTGGTGAACTGGAGAGAACAGGCTCTTCTCAGGGGACGGCGGCCTCTGAGCCGGCACGCGGCCCAGATCTTCCCATTTAGTAAGAGAAGCCAGAAGTCTGAGATTGTATGTGAAAAGTCCTGATTTTTAAATGTTGGCCAAAGAGTCAAACTGAAAACAAATAAACAAAACCCGACTCTGTGGATATCTCTGGCCCCGTGGGCCATCTCTGGTCTAGAAGGTTCCAATTCTAGCTGCGGCTGCCGTGTTCTCAGTCCTTCCACCCTTCTGCCTGAGCACTTCCCTCCACCTGAAACTCTCTCCTTCCTTCTCCTCATCTCAGTCACTCTCATTCTCTGAATCTCGGTGTGTCTCTTGTTCTCAGCTCGGAAGAGATGACATCTGCTTCGTCCATGTTCGCCTTCCCAAGGCACCTAGTTGCTCCCAATTCACTTTTGTTTCTATGCTTTCTCTTCCATGGAGGGTCTGTCTTGTTTGAGACCGCCTTCGTAGTGGGGGAAATTAGCCCCTTATTTGTTAAAAGTCCTAACACATGTCCTGCCTGTCTTATCATTCATTTCTAAAATGGGGCACGATACGTCTTTGGTCATTTAAAAACCGAAGATGTGAGGCCGACGCCTCCAGGGATGTGCGCTGGGCGGTGGGAGCCAGGTGTGGGGCCAAGGAGTGGGGGCGGAGGAGGAAGCCAGGACCCCAGCCAGGGGGCTGAGGGCTGCTCCTTCAAAGCTTGGGTATGGACATGTGACCAGGGCCCACCAATCAGATGCAGCAATGCCAGATTTATGAATCAGAAGTTGGAAATGTTGGGGGCTGATTGCTTAAGGACTCTGTTCTGGGGTGGGTGGGGCTATTTTTCCAGAAGCTGCAGTGGGCCAGTTCTGGGGGCAGTGACCAGGGCTCAGCGGTGGCCACAGTGCCTACGGAATCATTTTGCAGAAATGACCCTCCCCGTGATTATGTCAGGAATGTCAAGTACAATGAAAAGAATATTGCATTGTGCGGTCATGCAATTTTGTTTAAATATATTTAAATGTATCCACGCTTGCTATAGTGTGCTCATTCTAAAAATCTGTGTGCACCACAGCAATTATACGATAATTGTGTTAGGTCAAAGAGAAAATCAATTTATTTTCACAATTTTTATCCCATGTGGTAAGACAGTGACCTAGTCAAATCTCTCTAAGGTCATTCTTTATTATGATGTTTTGGCGCTAGTTCTCGGTGAATAACTCACTTTACATGGCTTTTTCCTGAGCCAAATTGTCCACCTTTATTTTCAGAGCTGCAGCCTGAGGTCTCCAGAAGCCCCTCCCAGCACCTCCCTGGGTGTGTCTCATGCTGCAAAGGGCACGGGGACCTGCAGGCTGGTGCTGTACTCCTGGAGTCCTGATGGCTGTGAAGCCCTAGGACCTACCCAAGTTGAGCTCTGTCACCCACCACCACCTGTGGCCTCAGCCTTCCCAAACTCCTGGCTCAGCCCCTGCCTCACCTTCTCTTTCACCCTACTTGTCTTTCCCTCCTTAAGCGAGACCTTGGGTGAGACCCCTGGGCAATGCTCTGGGCCTCAAATGGAAGCTTCATGGATGCTTCAGATGCTTCAGATCATGGAGTCCTGGAACTATAGAATTTTGTCCTCCAGGACGAAGGAATCACTAGCCGTCAGCAGACTAAACCTTTGCAATTCTAAAATTCCAATGCACAGGAGGCCTGGTAGACCAAGTCATGTGCTTGTTTGGGAAGCATTTATTGAGCATCTAGTATGTGCTAAAGTACTAGGGAGACAGCAGGAAACACAATGGACAAATCCTTTGACTTCATGGCTGTTAGATTTTGGGAGGGGGAGACAGCAAAGAAATGACAAATAGGTGAAAGACATAGCATGTCCCATAGTGAGACCGATGGGGAAAGGGGCTGAGTCTGCAGGAATTGAAGGGGCTGGCCACACAGATGTCTGGGACAGAGCATTCCAGATAGCAGGAAGAGCAGATGCAAAGGCCCTGAAGTTGGAACAAGCTTGCATTGTGGGGGAAAGTGAAGGAGAGCCAGAGATCATCCGGCCCTGAGGGCCACAGGAGGAGGAGGAGTTTGAATTTTACTGCAAGTAAGGTGGGAGCATTGGAGGGCTCTGGGCACAGGAGGGAGATGGCCTGACTCAGGTTACAACACCAGGTTCCTCAGCCTCGGCACCATTAACATTTCAGGCTGGATGATGCTCTGTAGTGGGGTTGTCTTGTGCAGTGTTGGATGTTAAGCAGCATCCCTGGCCTCTGCCCGCTGGGGGGTTGCCAGTCGCACCACCTCCCCAAACTCGGTTGTGACAACTAAAATGATTTCCAGACATTGTAGAATGTGTCCTGGGTGCAGGATCTGTTTGGAAGGCAAAGCCAGCAGGATTTGTTGGGTTGGGCAAGGGAGATGTTGGAGTGGATGGGTGGATGCAGGCGCTATTGTCTGCTGAGATGGGGAACTGATTTGAGGGGCCACATTAGAAAGTTTCTCCTCCAGATGCCAACTTCATAGATCTGGGGCAGGGCCTAGAACCTGGCGTGGTCACAACCTGGCCTCAGGGCATGCTGAGTTTTTCACACTGTGCCTCAGAGAATTTAAGTGTCCAGAGGATGCACACTGGGGAAGGGTCTCTTCTATGGGTGCAGATGGGAACAGGTGGGCAGGGGGCCTTTCCTCGTCAGCAGACCAGGAGACTCTAAGTTGCTGTTTCAAGGGAGTCAGAGGATCAGCCTCATTGGAGGACTGGTTCCAAAAGGCAGCCTCACGGCCAGGCACGGTGGCTCATGCCTGTAATCCCAGCACTCTGGGGGCTGAGATGGGAGGATTATGTGAGCCTGAGAATTAGAGAATAGCCTGGGCAACATGGCGAAACCCTGTCTGTAAAAGAAAATAAATAAATAATAATGAAAATTAAAATAAAAGAAAAGAAGGGATTCTGAAAATGAAAAAAGCCAAACTCAGGTGCTGCCAGGGCTGGACAAGCAGCACTCGTGGTGAAGTGGTTGGAGAGAGGTGCAGGCCTGTCTAAAGGGGTGGACACTGCTCAGCTTCTGCCAGTGTCACCATATGGGAAGGCCGGGATTGACAGTTTTTCATGAGAAACTGTGAATCTAGATCAGGGTGTCCAACCTTTTGGCGTCCCTGAGCCACACATGAAATACGCTAACACTAACGATAGCTGATGAGCTAAAAAGAAAAAATCGCAAACAAAATCTCATGTTTTAAGAAACATTATGAATTTGTGTTGGGCCGCGTTCAAAGCCATCCTGAGCCACATATGGCCTGTGGGTTGCGGGTTGGACAAGCTTGATCTAGATTGTTATATGAAACCTGTTGATATTTAAATGTTAGGGCAAATATATGCATATACAGGCCAGTTTTGGCCTGAGGGCCATGAGTTTGAGGTCTCTGTGATACTGCAGCCCTTCCATTTTGCAGATGAGGAGCTGGCCGGGAGTGTTAGCACAGCTGCCTCCAAGCCTGGCAGATGGTTCTGGATCAGGGCTTGAAGGGGTGCCTCGGGGAGGCGGTGCTTGGACTCAGCTCTGAAGAAGGGTCAGAGTCCCACAAAAAGGAGGAGAGGGCATCCCAGGGGGCAGAGGAGTGTGAGCAAGCATGTGTGGTGGGAATATGGAAGACTGTTTTCCAGGTGGAGGGAAGTAAGAAGACGAGGAACTGGAAAAGGAGTTGAAGGAGACAGGTTGATGAGGATGACGGGGAATAAAGTGGAGACAGAAGGTCAGATTGGACCCAAAAGAGGGTTGGAAAAATCACCCAAACACTTTAATAATATTAGTAACCTCACTTCTGAAATTGTGTGGCAACAAGCAGCTCGTTTATTTTACCATTTACTTCGGGTTCTTGGCAACCCTGCATACACCAGGGAATGTTTGCCTAACAAGAAATGTTCTCACTCACAGATTGTTTACAAACGCCTCGAAAATTTTTGTAATATTTTTATAAATATTAGGTTAGAAATTTCATATAGAATTGTAAAGTGTGAGTGGGTTAATTAAAGATTTTAAAATTTCAACTTAGCAGGTTTTTCTTTTTCTTCTTTTTTGAGACAGGGTCTCACTCAGTCGTCCAGCAGGCTGGAGTGCAGTGATGCAATCTCAGCTCACTGCAACCTCCACCTCCCGGGTTCAAATGATTCTCCCACGTCAGCCTCCTGAGTAGCCGGGACTACAGGCAGTGCACCACCACACCTGGCTAATTTTTGTATTTTTTGATAGAGACAGGGTTTCACCATGTCGGCCAGGCTGGTCTCCAACTCCTGACTTCAAGTGATCCACCTGCCTTGGCCTCCCAAAGTGCTGGGATTATAGTCGTGAGCCACCATACCTCACCAGCAGATTTCTCTAAGCATTTTAGAGGCAGTATTTTCCCCCCAAATCTCTCTTGTGCAAATTTTCAACCTCACAGCTGCCAAAACTTGAGGTGATGGACAAAAATAGTTGATATATAATGCTAGAAAGACTTAAGTGAGGTTTAGAGAGAGAGTCTAGAAAGAGTTCGCTTTCAGAGGGGAGGATCAGGGCCGGCTTCCTGGAGGAAAAGGTTTTGAATATGTGTGTTGAAGGGTGGGTGAAATCCAGACCAGGCAGATGGATTAGGGAAAGTGAGGGCATGCCGGGTAGAGGGTCCTGTGTGTGCGCAAATGTGAGGTGGGAATGATGGGGGTGAGAGCTTGGACCAAGGGGGCTGGGGCTGGGGCTCGGGTGCCAAGAACCAAAGAGCCGCGATAAGGCCTGTCTGGGGCTCAGCCAGACTGGAAAGTAGTGCATAAGAAGAGGAATGGGGAGCCCTAGAGGGTTTTAAGCAGGGGAGGAACGTGGAGTCCATAGCAAGGCAGAGTGACTGGTGGGGAGGTGGGGAGGATGCCATAGCAACCATTCACGACAAGCCTCAGCCCCAAGCCCCAAGGAGGCAGGCAAGGCTGACCTTCTCTTTCCAGATGGTTTGTGGGTGCAAAAGGGCAGCAAAGAATGTGGGTGCCTCGTCCTTCTGCCCACGGTCTAGGGTCCTTCCCCTCACCCCAGTGGAGCCATCACAGGCGAAATAGAAGAACAAGCTGCCTGCGTTCAGTGGCTACAGAATACCTGGCCTCGCACAGAAGGCTGCGGGGTTTCTGCTCATTCATTCTTCCCGCATGAGGGAGGCGCTACGTCCATTTTACACAGGACACTGAGTCCCGGAGAGGCTAAGCAGCATGCCCGAGGTTACACAGCCAAGAAGGGGCACAGCAGGATTCAACCCAAAAGTCTTCACTCCAGCTACTGCCCTATCATGACACTCACGCGCTCCCACCAAGTCTGGCTTATGTTTCCAGGACCATAATCATCCCCATTTACCAGATGGGTAAACCGAGGCTCTGAGAAGTAGAGTCACTTGCATGAGGCCATACGGCAGGAAGGGTCAAAGTAAAGATTTGAATCCCTGGGTCCAGTCGACTCTGGAGCCTGCTTTCTTCCCACCAAATGCCTCAGCTGCTCGCCCTCCTGGGCATCTGTTTCCTCACCTGATGAACGGGGGAGACGGTGATGCCCCCCTGGCAAGGTCTACAGAGGATCCCGGGTGGTGCACGTCAATCACCCAGTTCAGTGCCTGGCAGTCAATGGATGCTTTAAACGTGACGGCTGTGTTTATTTGTATAAAGGTGGCTGAACATTAAATGGGTAGGATTTATGAAAGGCGCTTAGGGTAGTGCCCTGCACATAATAGATGCTCAGGAAACACTCGAAGCAGTTATTATTATTATAGGATCTACCACAGGGGACAGCCCAGTGTTCCCTCAAAGCTGCTTCCTTCCCAAGTTGCCTTCCATTTATTTCTCCCTTCATCCAACACACTGGCCTTAGGGTCCAGGTTAGGATTTGGGAGGTTGGAGGGCTTAGGTTACAATTTGGGGTGATTTGGCCCCTCCTGCCCATCAGTCAGAGTGATGCTGAGAGCACTGGATGATAAGACCAGACTTCTAGATCCGTGCCCCGGACCCGCTGTGTGATCTCTGGCAACAGCCTTGCCCTCTCTGGGCCTTGGTTTCTCCTTTCATCTGCAGAGCCTGGGCCAGGCTGCCCTGGGAGGTGCCAGCCCCAAATGGGGCCGGGGGCGGTTCCTGTGTCCCCTTGGCCACCAGCCTCCATCTCCCGCCTCCTGAGCTGCAGGCCCGCCCGGCTCAGCTGTGACGATGAACCAGCCAATCTGTTTACTGAACTGGCTGACCCCTTCCGGGAACTCGGCCCTAGCTTCCCAGAACTCGGGTATTAATGACCTGGAGCCACATGACGGAGCATGACACAGCACTTTTGGGCACAAGGCAGGGCCCAGAGGGGTGCGTGGGGGCCGCAGCCCAGCCCCCAAGCCCGTCCAGCGGGTGAGTCACCCGGGCCCCCTGCAGCTTCCTGATCCCAGCCACTCAGCTCTCTTCCCCACCCCCAGGATATCCCCAGTTGTCCGGGCTGCTCTGGGACCTCTTGATCTTTGCACTAGGGACTTAGCATCGGTCTTGGGTGATCAGGGCTGCCTTCTGGGATTACAGATGGGGACAGTGAGGCCCAGAGGACTAGAGTGAATGAACAGTACGCTCTGAGTAAGCATCCACTGTGTGGGAGGCACTGGGCAAATACGTCATGTTAGTCTCACAGCAATGCAACACAGTGGCATAGTTTAATCCTCATATAATAGATGGGGAAACTGAGGCTCAGAGTGGGAATGAATTCTCCCAAGGGCATGCAACGAGGGCACTCTCTGTCTGACCGGAGATAATTTCCTCTCGTCTCCTCAGCAGCCGACAAGGGAGGTGCCATGTGGACTGTTTCACAACTGGAGAAACTGAGGCACAGAGGGGTTGAGTCACCTGCCTAAGGCACTAAGCAGTCTGGCTCCAGGACCTGTGCTCAGAACCAGCACTTGGCACATAGCTGGCACCGACATGGTCTCTGTGCACTGCCGTGGATGAGAGCAATGCTGGCTGTGGTGTCCGGCGGAGCTGGGTTCCAATGCTGACTTCACCTTCCTCAGGCTGCACAGCCTGGAGCACATGGCTGCACCCTGCTGTGCCTCAGTTTCCTCACCTGTCAAGGGTGATTGTGGTCGTCCTGACCTTGCAGAGCTGCAGTGAGGGCTATGAGTGAGGGGTGTCTAAACTGCATCTGGACACCCAGAAGGCGCTCTGTGAACACTGACTTTCCTTGGCCCAGGCCTCTGAATCCACGACAGGTCAGCCTCTGGGCCCCATATCTTCCTCCTTCACCCTTTGCTGCCCCAGGGCAAGGTGAGGGCGGTGGTTTTTATGGGCCTGGGAACCAGACAGGCTCTGGGGCTTGGAGGGGGCGCCTGCTGCTGGCGAGAGTCGGGCCTCCTGGTTCCCAGTCCCTGATTTTGGGTTGGGGGCCAGGGGCGGGCAGGGGTGAGGCAGCACTTTGATGCTCTTCCCTTCATTCCACCACCATTGCTTGAGCACCTACTGTATGCCAGATTGCAGGGGACCCAGAAGTGAACAAGGTCTCTGCCCTCACTATGGTGGAGGAGAGGATGGAGGAGATAAACATCGGTGAGCAAATGCTCGAAGAGGCGAGAGGATTTCACCAGGGAGAAGGGCCATGGTAGGAATCAGCAGGAGTGTTGGGAGCTGGGTGGGTCAGACAGGGCTTTTCTGAGGCGGTGCGGAGGAGCAGAGGCCTGAAGGAGAAGAAGGACCAGACCTGGGGAAGAGATTTCCAACAGAGGGAAATTCACCACAGCGCATGCAAAGGCCCTGAGGGTGGGAACGGGTTTGGGAGGTTCCAGGAAAGGCGAGGAGGCTGAAGGGGTGTGAGGAGGGGACAGCAGCAGGACATGGTGCTGGAGGGCCAGCAGGGGTCGGACCATGCAGGGCTTCGTGGGCTGAGTGGGCAGCGGCGGCTGGGACTTGGGCAGGAGCTAATGTGAGAGACGGCAAGACTGCCTGAGATGGCGTTCAGACCTTCTACCCATGTCACAGACGAGCTCGCTGAGGCCTGGGCTTCCTCTAGAAGGTCACTGGCTGGACAGGGATGAGAATCGAGGGAGTTCACCTCCCCTGGAGAAGACAGAAGCCAGAACACGGGGAGAGGAGAGGGTCCCGCGTTCACCCCTGCAGCCCCGAGAGCTGTGGGCTGTGGGGCCGCCTGGATGGCTTCCTGGCAGAAGAGGTGCCCTCCAAGCTGTGGCTGGGGCAGAAGGGCTGGGAGAGCTTTCCTAGTGAGGGAAACAGCACACAGAGAGGCCCTGAGGCGGCGGTGAGGTGCAGGCGTGTCTGGGAAATTCATCACTGCTTGGGAGTCAGGAGAGTGACGAGGGTGAGGAGGTGTTATTGTCAGGGTCTCCCTCGCAGAAGGCCTTGGGGCCAAGGGGAGGAGCTGGAATTGCCTTCCACCACGTGCAGACCCCAGGATGGATCCCAGGACTGCCCGGAGACAGGCACACGTCTGCCTTCATGTGGCCCACAGTCCAAGGGCAGGGACAGTCTGGAGAGGTCAGGGCCATGGGGGGCAGGAGGGCAGAGGGGCAGAACTCCCATCCTAGTTCCAATCTCAGTGCTGTGACACACTCCCTGTGTGACTTGGGGCAAGTCACTCCACCTCTCTGAGCCTCTGTGTCCTCATCTATAAACACCACCTGGAAAGATATTCTCAGAACACAGTGAGATCATTCACTCATTCGTCCACTCATTTATTCCTTGGATTCTATTTTTTAGCACTTCTTCTATGCCAGGCCCTGGGCTAGGGACACAGCAGTGACAAAAACCCCTGCCCTTGTAGGGCTGGCAGAAGAGGTAGTGTAAAGCAGCGAGTGGTTAAGAACACAGACATTGGAGCCAGGGGGGCTTGGGTTAACTCCTGGACCACTGCTTATTTGCTGTGTGGCTTTGGGTGAGACACTTTACCTCTTTGAGCCCCACCTATAAAATGCTATGTCATAGGATTGCTGAAAGGACAAATGAGTTAATATATGTCATGTGTTTAGCACACAGCAGGTGCTCAATTGTGCTTGAATGAGCAGAGATGTGCAATAAGCAAACAGAAGAGGGGTGAATGGATGAGACAGTGTCTGATAGTGGGAAGTACAAGTGGCCAGCTCTTAGCAACAAGTAGGCATTCAGTAGGTGCTCAATAAGTGTTTCTCCTCCTTTGTCTCCTTCCAAGTCCATCTTGGACCTTAGCCCATAGGGAACTTAAGGGCCTGAGGTCTGGAATCTGTGTGGAAAGTGGGAAGTCGTCTTTGCTGATTCAGAAACCCAGAGCTGAGCTTTGGGGTTGGGAAGGGCAGAGATGCCCCCAGCATCCCCCGCCCCTCATGCTCCCTGCACCCTGTCCCCAGCATCATGTGCAGCCTGGGTGGCTGCGACGAGCTGGGGCCTGCCCGACGGGTCCCCAGTAATGACACTCATTACACAGGTGTCTGGCAGCAGGGGGAGGAGAAGGCCCCAGGGGGCGCATTCACATGGCGCCCAGCCAGCCCACCCCAGGCCCTTCCTCGTCCTTTATGAGTCTGGTGCCCAGGGCAGGCGGGCAGGCGGGGGAGAGGAGCTGGCGAAGGGCCAGCTGGCGCCCAGTGAAAGGAGGGAAAGTTGAGAGGTCTGGGTGCCAAACTCTGGAGTGGAGGCCAGGGGAGGTGGGCACAGGGGGCGTGTGTGTGTGTGCACGGGGGTCGTGCGTGTGTGTGCATGGGGGGCGTGTGTGTGTGTGCACGCATGTGTGTGTCAGTGTGTTTGGGGGGGTGCAGTGAATGTGTCCAGGTCTATGCATCCCCCCTGGCCTGTGTGTGGAGATGAGAGGGTCTGTGTAGATGAAGCACCGATGGTCCCATGCCCGTTTCATTTGTTCTGTAACCTACACTGTGAGGTGGGTACCAGGCTGGGTCCAGCCTGGGCCTGGTGACGTCCGAGCCAGCCCCAGGGCAGCCCTAGACTCTGCCATCTAAGAGCTCCAAATCCAGGGAGTGACAGACGCCAGGCAGAGGACTAGGACATCCCAGTGAAGACTTTGATGGAGAAAAATAAGGCAGGGAGCTGAGATCAATAGGATGGGGTCAGAGGCTTCACTGGAAGGTGAGCTTGGCCGGAGGCCTGGAGGACGAGCCGCCATGGCAAAATCGGCAGGAGGAATGGCAAGTGCAAAAGCCTGGTGTCAGGGGTCAGCTTGACCTGTGTGAAGCGGCGAGTGAGGAGGGAACTGGGGGCCGGGGCAGGTCTAGAACTCATGGCCAAAGTCAGGGGTGTGCATCTTCTGAGCGCAGTGGGAGGCTTGGCAGGCGGTAGGCACACAGATGGGGGCTCCACTGGGGTGAACGGATTTGATGAGAGCGGGGACCAGGCCCTCTGGGTGTGGGAACAATTGGCTTTCAGAGCTACAGACAGGAACGTGGGCTGCTCAATTGTGCTTGAACCTTTTCTCCTGGGTTCAAACCCCTCCTGGATCCTGGAACCTGTTATTAAGCTGGCTGCACCCCGGGGCACGGGCCTTTATCCCCAGATAGGGCCCGGGCCCCCAAGACGCGGGTGGACGGGACATACTGGTGAACCCCATGCCTACCCCACCCCTGCCAGGCCCCTCGGCAGGGCCAAGTCTGCTTCTGAGAGCTGGAAGGAGATTGTGGAGCACTGAGTACCTCTGCTTTTACAGATGGGGAAACTGAAGCCCAGAGAAGGAATGGGTATGTCCTGGGGTCTTGTGGCAGGGCACTGGGGGCAGCACCCAGAAAGCCTCCGTCACACTCCTATCTCTTCCTACTTCATCCCCGCCCACAGCAGGCTCCTCCCAGTATGACTCTGGCAGGGTAGCAGCTGGTGTCTGGGCAGAGCTACAGGGAAGAGCTGGGTCTGGTTTGAGAAGCCTCTCTTAATTGGGTCCTGTAGGAAGAACTGTTAACACTGTGCGTTTCCCATCGCTGGAGGTGTGCAAAAAGACCCGGATAACAGCCCTTCGTCTGCTTAGAGAATTACAGAGAGGTTCGGGTGGATGGGAGACCACTGCCCTTCTAGCTCTGTGATTCCACAGGAACCTCGGAGCAATCCTCAGCTCAAGCCTCAGTTTTCCTGACTGTAAAATTGCTTTTTGTAATTATCAGAGTGACCTCATTAAAAGGACAGCTTTGTTGATAAAATTCTCCTGCATTTATCCAGTCCACACTTGGCTCCCCAGTGCTAAGAGACAGCTCCAGCCCTCACCGTGGCTTGTATATCCTGCAGTCCTGGTCCTCGGGGCCTTTCCTCCCACCCCCTGATTCTCCCCTTCCTCTCTCTGCTGCAACCACAGACTTCCTCTCTGTTGTTCCTCTCCTGCCTCAGGGCATTTGCAGATGCTGTGAGCATTGGATGCCGGGTGGAGGGCTTTCCATAATTTCAATTTCCCACCAGTCCTATCAGGTGAATAGGAGATCCATTTTACAGATGAGGAAACTGAGTCTCTGAGAGCTAAAGACACACAGCTTTTTGTGAATCCACAGGAGTCAGGATTTGAGCTCAGGCCATCTGGAATCTAACACCACTCTTTTCTTCATTCCTTATGTGACTTGTCTTCATTTTCAAAACTTTGCTCAACAGTTGCCTTCTCCAGGAAGCCTTCCCTGACTACCCTCTTCGTCCACCTCCCATGACCTTCCCGAGTTTCACCGTTGCTGCACTGCTCACACTGCCTCTCAATTATCTCTCTCACTCTCTTTTTTTTTCTCAACAGCTTTACTGGGGTGTAACAAACACATGATAAACTGCACATACTCCAGTGTTCGTGTCACTGATCTGCTTTCTGTGGCCGTGGATTAGTTTGCGTTCTCTACAATTTTCTGTAAGTGGAATCATGCGGTGTATTCTTCATTTGGCTTCTTTTCCTCAATATCGTGATTTTGAGAGTTACCCACATCCCTGTGACAGTTCTCTTTTTTTTTATGTATCTGCCCTGTCCCCCTCAGACTGTGAGTTCCATGGGGCAGAGACTCTGTCATATTTACCTCTACGTCCCCAGCACTCAGCACAGGGCTGGGCACACAGGAAGTGCCTAATAAGTGTTGACTGACTGGAAGGAGGATGAGGATGTGCCCAAATGGGGGAAGAGCGGGCGCACTGGCATGGCAGTGAGGAGCCCAAAGCCTGATTAAGAAAAAACAGCCCCTGGAATCATCTGGAGGCCTCGCGTCCCTATCAGATAAGCATATCCGATCATCCCCATGGCTGTCTCTGTGGAGCAAAGATCTGGATTGCACAAGGGCTGGGCCTGGGCTGAGGTGGCGCTAGTGGTCCCTTTATCTTGCGTGGGCATTCGGCTCCATGTTCTAGAACTGCACAGCCCACGCACCCCGGCAGGCGGAGGCCTGGGCTCCGGCAGCGGGTGGGCAGGTGGGCGGCAGGAAGAAGTGGCCGCTCAGCCCTCCCCAAACCAGTCGGACTCCTTTGCAGAGATTTCTGCAGGCGCTTTGGGAGCTGGGTAAGGGAGAGTGGGAGGCAGGAGGAAAAAGCAGGAGGAGGGGAGGAATCCATTTAATGAGCAAATATTATAGGGAATTTCCAGTTCATGCCCCATCAGGCTGGGCAGGAACACAGTGGGATTACTCAGGCAGTTTCCAGGTACCAGCCTCGACCTCGAAGGTGCAGTGTGGCTCAGATGCCTCTAGGTCTTCATTGCTGGCTAGAAACCCAACTAGCCAGGGTGAGAAAGTGGCTGTGAGCTACATCCTGAGACAAAGCCTGCAACCAAAGTCGAGTCTAAGCATGTGCTTCCTGCATCAATATTTGCTGAGATGACCTTATTGCCCATTTCCCAGACAGAAAAACTGAGGCTGGGAGTTGTGGCATTGACTGAGGTCACACAGGGGTCAGTGGGGAGTAGGGAGAGCTTAAAAGCCAAGGGCCATTGTGGAGTGACTCCTTCAACAAGGGCCACATTCTTTTGATAAATACTTATTGAGCACCTACTGTGTGCCACACACCGTGCTCAGCTCTGCAGGTGAAAAAAAAAAGGAGGCCGGTCATGGTGGCTGATACTGGTAATCCTAGCACTTTGGGAGGCCGAGCCGGGCAGATCACAAGGTCAGGAGATCAAGACCATCCTGGCCAACATGGTGAAACCCCGTCTCTAGTAAAATACAAAAAATTAGCCGGGAGTGGTGGCGGGCGCCTGTAGTCCCAGCTACTTGGGAGGCTGAGGCAGGAGAATAGCTTGAACCCGGGAGGTGGAGGTTGCAGTGAGCCAAGATCGCACCACTGCACTCCAGCCTGGTGACAGAGCAAGACTCCGTCTGAAGAAAAAAAAAAGGAGTCTTTGGGCAAAAATTGTGCATTGCATCTTATCTACAGATGAACACAATTTTTGAGGTCAGAGATGTTTTGTGGAAACAAGAAGTTTGGACCAGACTAGCATTTCCCAAATCTATTTTATCGTTTATCCATTCTGAGGACACAGATCTGAGGGACACAGAATCTCTGGGGTATTAATAGGAGTGACAAGGGGGAAAGTGTTCCATCATCCACTGGGTTTGGGAATTCCTGGGTGAACATTTGCCACAGGTGTTCTCAGTCTTAGATGCTCCAAAGAGCTCAATGAGCATCTAGGTGGTTAGTTCCTGTAAGTTACCCTCTGGGATACCTAAGGGTTCACTGTTTTTCTGACTTCATGAGTCCTTGTTGGATGCTGCTTCCTCCAAGGAGCCTTCTCTGAATCCCCAGAAGGACCTGAGTCTCCTTCTGTGAAGGCACCTGCCTGGAGCTCCCTTTGACCTCCAGGGTTGTAGCTGTCTGTTTCCATCACTTGATTGTGAGCTTCTCAAGGGCAGGGACAGCTGTGATTCCTTTCTTGGTTCTGGTATAGAGAACAGAATGGGTGGATGGAGCATTTAATGGGTGAAAGGATGATGACCTGATGGATGGGTGGATAGTCAAATGGATAATTTAATGGCTGGGTACATATATGGAGATAAGGGAACTGTTTTTGAATGGATAAAATGGATGAAGAAATAGATCAATGAAAGAATAGATGAATCAATGAATGAGATAATTAACAATTGAATTAATGGATTAGTGAACGCATGAATGAAGAAATTAGTGGATAAATGGAGAGATGGATGACGGATGGTTGAATAAATAAATGAGTGCTGGATTTTAAATTGTGTGATGGATGGCGTGGGTGATTTCATGGTTGAATACTGTGAATTATTGATGGATGAATGAATAGATAAATATATAATTAATTGAATGAATTAATACATAAAATCATGGATGACTTAATAGATGGCTAGATGAATAAACAGATAAAGGGATAAATGGGTAGATGGATTGGTGATTCCACAAGTGAATGGATGGGTGTATGGATGGGCAAATGGTTGGATGGATAGATGAAAGAGTGGGTGGATGGATGAGTGAGTGGACAGATGAATGGGTAAATGGATGGATGAGTGGACGGGTGAGTGGGTGGATAGGAGAATGGATAGGTAGATAAATGAATGGATTGGTGGGTAGGGGGGTGTATCCACCTACCCTAGAATAGATGGACGGGTAGGTGGGTGGATGGATGGATGGATGGATGGATGGATGGATGGATGGATAGGAGAATGGATAGGTAGATAAATGAATGGATTGGTGGATAGGAGGGTGGATAATAGAATAGATGGATGAGTAGGTGGATGGATGGATGGATGGATAGATGGATGGATGGATGGATAGATGGATGGATGGTTAGATTGATTGGTGGATGAATAGATGAATGGGTGGATGAGTGGATGGGGAAATAGGATGGAGGAGTGCATGGATGGGTGGAAGACAGAATGAATGGATGGATAGGTGAGTTGGATGGATATACAGGTGAATGCATGCTATGTCATAAGATTGGAACTGAGGTCAGAAGGCAGGAAAATTCCTGTCTTCCTTCCTGATGCAGCAGTATCAAGTTTTTGAAGTTTGAAAGCTAAGTGAAAGTTTTGAGTCATATCTCCAGAAAATTGCATATAGACACAAAATGCTAGCAACTTTATGGGAGTGGTGGTCATGGAGCCTAAGAGCCACCTACAGATCCTAGGTGAGGAGTCCCAGTGCAGTGTTATGCATTTCCTTTTACTCTCTGAGCCCTGATCTTGGAGAGGAACCCAGGCCCAGTGGAGTGAAGGCAACTGAGATGGGGACAGTTTCCTAAAGGAGAAGAGACTTGTGTATTCATTCATTCATTGCGCAACATTGCTGTGACCTTTCTGGATGCCTGGGAGAAAATACCTGGGAGAAGATAAAGGTGCCTCTCATAAATGGCAAGTGTTTGGAGCTTGAAGTCAGACAGATTGCATTTTTAATCTAATCTCTGATATGTACTAGCTGGGTGACCTTGGGAAACTTACTGCACCTCTATGGGCCTTCTCTTCTTCATGTATAAAGTAGGGACAGCAATAATCCCTACCCCATTGGGTTGTGACTATGTAAACAGGTATGTAAAACATGTATCCCAGTGCTCAGTGCATAGTAAATGCTCAATAAATATCAGTTCTTCTTTTTCTTCTTACATGACTACTGCTGTCTTGCATTGGGCCTATGCAAGATGCTGCTGAGCTTGAGATACCCAAGGCATCATCCCGGCCTTTTAAAGTGTCCACAGTCCATCAGGGAACACAGACAAGTAAGCAGAGGATTCCATTCACAGAGGGTTCGGGGGCTGAGATAGGGAATCCTAAGACCTCATGTTCAGGGTCATCTGATCCTCAGCATCCATTCCTATTAATATCTCTTTCTAGCAAGTGACTGCAGAGACTGGAAGGCTACACGCTACATTTCCCAGCCTCCTTTGCAGCAGGGGTTCTGTACGCTCTGCAGGTCCTGCCAGGCAGATGTCTTCCTGTGAGAGTCAGGAAATGGGGGTGGCCTTGTTTTTGCCTGGGCTCTCTTTCTGTTGGTGAGCATGGACATGGGATGGATTTTCTTGCAGCAAACTTGGTGTTTGGGTATCACTCTTGGGGAGTCTAGAGGTAGGGATGGCGGTGGTGGCTTCCTCATCTCCAGATCGCTGGATGGTGCTGCAATGTGTTCTCAAAGTCTACAGCTCCTCTGTGGCCTCCTGATTCCCCACCATCCTGAGTGGCTGACAGCTCTCCTGAAGGTCCATTTCTGCTGTGTGGTGCTGGTGCCTCTCCAGCCCTTCCAGCAATGCTGTGAGTGTTCAATTCCCTGTGTTGAATCCTTTCTGCTTAAAATGCCTGGAAAGAACGCTGTCCTCTAAAATCCAAAACAAACACAAAATCTGGAAGGGTTTCTGGTTCCCATAACAGTAGTTTGACTTACACGGGGTGGGAAGCGGGGAACACTGCAGGGCCTCAGCAGGTACCTAAACTAGACTTAGGGCATCAGGGAAGGTTTACGAAGCCTGTGACATGTAAACTGAGTCCTGAAGGGCATATATGGAGTAGGCAGACAAAGAGTTGAGTGGGAAGAACACACCGGGCAGAAGGAACAGCCTGTGCATGGCTGGGCACGGGGGCTCACACCTGTAATCCCAGCACTTTGGGGGCCAAGGTGGGCAGGTCACCTGAGGTCGCGAGTTTGAGACCAGCCTGGCCAACATGGTGAAGCCTCATCTCTACAAAAAATGAAAAAATTAGCTGGGCTGTGGTGGTGCATGTCTGTAATCCCAGCTACTGGAGAGGCTGCGGTAGGAGAATTTCTTGAACCCGGGAGGTGGAGGTTGCAGTTAGTCAAGATCGTGCCATTGCACTCCAGCCTGGGCAACAGAGAGAGACCCTATCTCAAAAAAAAAAAAAAACGGGGAGGGACAGCCTATGCAAAGACTCAGAGATCAGAAAAGACATCGTGGAGAAGTGGGTAGTTCGGGCTGACTGGAACGTACAAATTGTAAGGGAGAGGTCAGGGGCTTTAAGGCTGGCCAAGGTGCTACACTTCCTTTGAAAGTGATGGGGGGCTTCTGATAGTAAACAGCAGAAAATAGTAGGTGTCTTTCAGACTCCTGCAGGAGTCTGAATTTGGGGAAGAGGAAGTATTGCAGGGAAAGCAGCGAGACGGCAAGGAACTGCAGTCACCTGGGTGAGAGGTGATGAGATTGACCTGGCATGGCAGCCTCAGAGGAGAGGAGGGTGGATGGATTTGAGGGAGGTTGAGGACGAGACTCCCAGACTTTGGTGATCAATTGGGTTGGAGGCATGGCGGCGGGAGGCATTATGGATGATGCTCGTGTTTCTGGCTTTGGACACTGAACAGTTGTGCAGCCTTCCAAAAGAAGGGAGGCAGACTGAGGGACAGTTTGGGGGAAGTTGCTGAACTTGCTTTGGGCACACTGATTTGGAGGATGCCTGGGGATCATCCAAGAGGAGGCATCTGGGAAGTGTACAGACATGTGGTCAGAGGCTGAGACAACAGATTGGATATGGACAAGGGCCCACGACTTTGGGGAAAATGAGTGAAATATTCATTCAACTAATAGCACAGGGGAGCCTCTATCTGTTCATGTCTGAATACCTGGCAGTGGGCCAAGGGCCTGGTTGCTTGTTCAATAAGCTAGGAGGAAGCGCTGGAGCAAGCCTTGGAGGGTGGGCTGGGTTCTACCAGGAAGAGACGAGATGAGGGCCCAGTGGTCAAGTGCATGAGGCCTGGGTTTAAGTCCAGCCCCTCTGTGTGTTGATTGTAGGGACGTGGGCCAGATGTTTTCCCTACCTGAGCCTGTTTCCTCATCTGAAGATTGGTCATAAGGGACATGGTGAAGCTTCAAAGTTGTGCTTGTGGAAGCAGGTAGCTTGGAGCATGGAGCAGGGCTTTTGGGGGACAACTTGGGACAGAAAGAGTCACCCACTTCCTGGTGTGGCAGAGCCGTGGGGGATGGGAAGACAGAAATTAGGATCTGCCTGAAAAACACATCCACAGCTGTGTCCCATGTGAGAAAGGAGACCTCGGTCCCCGCCCAGGCTCCCTTTCACCCCTCAGCCTGCTGGAGATGGCGGGCGGGGGAAATCATCTCCATGGAGTGGAGGAGGGGACCAGATGACAGAAACCTTCCCCACGTCCCTTGGAGCTGCTGGAGCTGGGTCCTGGCCACCGTCCCAACCTGTAGCTCCTGACTTGGGGTCAGGCTGAGATTTGCTCCTTCTCTGCCTGCTCCATTTGGCTACAGAGAACAGAGGCTGCAAACTGGAGGCCTCAGGGGCCCAATCTGGTCCCCAAGCCTGTGGGGCTTTCTTCAGCCCACACAGAGTTTTTAAAAAGAATGAAGCCAATATTTAAGAATCTGTGGATATGACACACAAAGCTGTGTTTTGACTGCCTCTGGAAAATCAGGGCATGGAGCGTCTGACCATATTGGGCCCCGTTCTCTAGGGACTACCATCAGCCAGAGCTGAGAGGTGACTGTCTTCAAACAAGGCATGTACCCCAGTCCCCACCACTCCCTCTTGTCTCTCTGATGCTGAGGCCAAGGAATAGTAGCTATTTATCATCTTACGCCAGCCCACTCTGTTCATTTTAAATTCCTGCCTGGTCCCTGGTGACACTGTTTTCAACCCCAGAGCCAGTCTCTTTTTCCTCTAAAACCACGAAGACTTTGGCCCTGGTTCTAGGCCTGAATCGGCTTCCCAAGATCCCCAATCTCTGAGCTCCTCAGGGTCATGGTTTACCTTTCCCTCTGCCCCACAAGGCCTAGCACATCGCCCCCCCGGGGGACAATGATGAGCTGAGACTTGGCTGGTGTTGGGGGACCGGCTGGGCCTGTGGGAGGCAGACCCACATCTGCTCTGAGATGTGTCAGCTGGGCCTGGTCACACTCTCTGCGGCTCATCCCTGAGGCATGTGGAACCAGGCGCTGTTCTCGTGGCCCAGCCAGGGTGGTGGGCGGGGCCAGGCCCAGGACATGGTGTATGTCAAGGCCACGTACAACAGGCCTGATGTTCCAGCCGCAAACACGTTGGTTGGAAAGAGGAAAGGAGGAGGGAGAGGCAGAGCTGCTTTAACAGAAAGTACCCAAAATAGAGAGGCAGAAAGAGCCGAACTCACACTCTAAGTTGCTGTGTGACCTTGGGGAAATCACCTCACCTCTCTGAGCCTCTAGCTTAAGATGGAACCAGGGACAGACCCCAGCTTGCAGCCTTGTGGGCATATTCAGTGGTATAGTGGCTGATGTGGGGCCTAATGCCTAGAGGGGCAGCCTGGAATGGAGACAAAAATCACAGACTTTGGGGCCAGATGAGGTTGCCACTTGTGAGCTGGGTGACCCTGGGCAGATCACTTCTCCATCTGCATCCCTAGAGAAGGTCCTCACCAAGTTATTCCGCCAAAAAAAAAAAAAAAAAAAAAAAAAGAATCCATTCACTGAACAAATATTTATTGGGCAATTCCTGTGGGTCAGGCGCTGGAGACATGGCAGGACATAGGACGGTCAAAGGTCTCTGCCCCCATGGAGTTCACACTTGTGGAGACAGCAGGCAATACACATGATAAATAAGTTGCATATTGCATTTGAGAAGATCCGTGCTAGGGAGAGAAATGAAGCAGGAACAGGAGATGGGATTTCAATGGGCGGGGCAGGGGCAGCCTGGTGAGCAGGTGACAGCTGACAGTGATCTGTAGGAGATGAGGGAGGGAGCTGCGGGGAGGGGAGAGTGTTCTAGGCAGTGGGAACGATGCACAGGCCCTGAGTGGGGCTGTGGCTGTTGTGTTTGGGGTGTAGCAAAGAGGCCAGTGTGTGGAGCAGAGTGAGTGAGGGAGAGAGACTAGGAGGACGTGAGGCCCAAGAGGCTGTTACAGGGGGCAGATCCTGCAGGACCACGTGAGCTGTTTAAGGACTTTGGCTTTTTCTCTGCAGGAGATGGGAGTCATGGAGTGTTCTGAACATAGAAGGGATGTGGTCTGACTTCAGTTTTCATGGATTCCTCTGGCTGCGGGTGGAGAATGGGCTGGAGGGGCCAGGACAGAGGCAGGGGGGATAGTGGGGAGGTGATGGCAATAGTCCACCCTCTGTTTAGTGATCTTGGTCTTTTCCTGCTCTAAAGCCTTCCTGACTTCCCATCGCCTCCGGACAAAGCTCAAACTCCTTGGCATGACATTCAAGGCCCCCTTACCTGACTCTACCTGCTCCCCGCCCCGGCTCCTCACTGTCCACCGCATCCCAACCAGATATCCTTCCTTCCCTGCTCCACATGCTGTCCACCTTTGCTTGTGCTGTTTCCTCTGCCAGGAATGTCCTTCCTGTCCCCCTTTGTGACCTAGCTCATGTGAGGCTCAGTCCCATCAAGTTAGGAGATAGAAAAGCAAGGAAGAGAGGAAAGCCCGTTCCTGGGGAGGGTCAGGGAGGGCCAGGTTTCGGCTCCCCTCTTCTTCCTGGAATTCATCCTCCAGGGCCTCCGCAGATGAGCGCAGGCTCAGGAGCTGGGAGTGGGGCTGTAGCCCACAGGACCATGCTGTGTGACTTTGGGCAAGTCACACACCCTCTCTGGGCGTTGGCTATTCTGCTGTGCAAAATGGGGAGGATCCTGGAGCTCCTCATGGTGGTTCTGTGCACTCAAGGGCTGTGGCAACTGTGGAATAACAGCATCCTGGGGAAGACATAACTGCACTTCCTTGCCCAGCCACGCCAGGCCAGCTCAGGGCGGCCCTGAGCTGATGCTAGGGGTAGCTTGTGGGAGGGGTGCCCTCTGAAACCCTGAGCATCTCCAGTTCAGTCACCCCTGAGTGACCTGAGCACCCAGGCAGCCTGGTTTCAAATCCCAGCTCTGCCACTTCGTAGCTGTGTGATCTGGGCAAGTAATGGAACCCAGCTGGGCCTTGGTCTCTCACCTGTGACATGGAAAGAGTAAGAGTGCCCTCCTCCTGGGGAGGTCAGAGAAGCCGGTGCGCTCCTATAAATACCATGCTCAGTGCGCGGAGGAAGCGGCTTATCAAGACCAGCTAGCATTATTATTATTATCACCACTGTCATTTCCTGGCTTTGTGGCCTCAGGTATCACTTGCTTCCCTGTGCCTCAGTTACCACCTCTGTGAGATGGAGTAATAGTCCCACCTTCGAAGAGTTGCCATGAGGATTGAGCCTGACGCATGTAGGCACTCTTTGATTTTTGTTTGTTTGCTTGTTTGTTTATTTGAGACAGGGTCTCACTCTGTTGCCCAGGCTGGAGTGTGGTGGCAAGATCTCGGCTCACTGCAACCTCTGCCTCCCAGGTTCAAGCGATTCTCCCACCTCAGCCTTCCAGGTAGCTAGGACTACAGGCGTGCACCACCACACCCAGCTAATTTTTGTATTTTTAGTAGAGACAGCGTTTCACCATGTTGGCCAGGCTGGTCTCAAACTCCTGACCTCAAGCGATCTACCCGCCTCGGCCTCCCAAAGTGCTGGGATTATAGGCGCTAGCCACCGTGCCTGGCCTCACCGTAATTTCTTGAGAAAAACACTTCAAATGCAGAATTTATTTTATTCACTACCATAAGTCATCACTGATGTTTGAATAGTCCCTGTGAAATCCTTTGTTGTTCCTCTAGTCAAACAAATGCTTATTTGGTTTAATCTGACTTAACAAATTAATGAGATGAGGAAGAAAATTCCAGGCCTCGGGACATTCGCTGCAGCCCAACCGGGGACCAAGAGACACATGTCGTTCTAATGAAGAGTGGAGGAAGATCAACACGATCCTTCTTTATACTTCAAGTCATTATGACTGTGCAGCTGGGTGACCTTGGGCAAGTCCCTTCCCTTCTCAGACCCTCAGTCTCTTCTTTCCTGAAATAAGTGTGATAGCTTCCTACCTGCCCTGTCTGGCTCACAGGATTATGGTCTGGCTCCAAGACATCACGGCTATCATTTATGAAGTCCCTCCTGTATGCAAAGTCCCTCTCCTTGACCACCGTCTCTTTCCAGGAGGAAACTGCTTGTTTTCAGGACAGGACAGTGAGCCTAGGGAGGTGGCAGAGGATGCTGCCCAGGGAGAGGAGGAAGTGGGGGGCTGGGGCTGGCTGGGCTGACGCAGCTGTGATGTCAGAGACCGGCCACAGGCAGCCGGCCCAGTGCTAACTGTGCGCTCTCTGCTGGTCTGGCCTGGCGCCTGCCCCCTCCTCCCCCGCCACCCCCCTTAACCCCTTCCCGGCCTCCTCTTCCCAGACGGCCATCCCCCAGGCCCAGCCTTGCCCACAAGATTCCCAGATTTCACAACTGGGGCTGGCGCTGAATCATGTACAGTAAGTCCGGGGAGAGAAACTCCCGGCTGCCTGGCGTCCCCAGGACAGGACAGCTGCCAAGCCTTCCCTCCCTCCCAGGGGCCCACCAGCAGCCAGGGATCATCCCCTCTGGGCCCCTGACCAGCTAGGGGGTGATGGGCGGGACACGCAACCTCTCTTGGCTGTGCCAGGGATCGAGGGACTGTGTGGTTTCCAGGGAACCTTCAGGCTCTGCAGGGATGGGGACAGACCAGGGTGGTGGGAGGGGGTTCGAAGTGGCCTTTTATTCAACCACAGCCTGCCACCAAATCACTGGTGACCTGGAGCAGTCCCTAACTGTAACTCTAAGTTACAGTTTCCTTATCTGGAAAGTGGGGATAATCACAGCCCTGACCTCACAGGTCGCTGGAAGGACTCTGAGACAATCTGGGTACGGTGCTTACCGCAGGAAGCACCCAATAAATATTATTATTATTGTTGTGACGTTGAGCTGCTCATGACACGCTTTAAGACGCTGGAGAAATCATCCAGTTTTTTGGATGACGTCTCCCCTGAAACACCCACCCCTCCCACTGTGATACAAATTACATCTTATCTTTCCAAAACTTCTTCAGTACATCAGCAAACATTTATTGAGCACCACTGTGTTCCGTGCCTGCTACCAGGTCCTGGAGATACAGCAGTGAACAAAACAGAAAGACATTTAAAAGCCCTCTGTTCTCGTGGAGCCTGTATTCTAGCTGAGGAGAACAGACATTTGAGGTCATTTCAGTGAGCGAGCAGGGCTCCAAAGGAAATAAAGCAGAAGGTGAGATGGAGAGAGCCTGGGAGGTCCTCCCTGAGGGGGTGACATTTGAACAGAAGCCCCAACAAAGAGGAGAAGCCCACATGCAAAGGCAGGGGGTGGGAAATGGTGCTCCCGGCAGAGGGAACTGCAGGTGCTAAGGCCAGGCTGTAGGATCCTCTTGTTGAAGGCTCAGCAAGGGCAGTGGCTGGAGCAGAGGGAGTGAGTGAGGGGTGGGAGGTGAGCTTAGCGGCGCCTCCACCCTGGAACAGCTCTCCTAATGCCAGGCTCTTCCTGAAAGTGGCCACCTGGTGCCTGACTTGTACCTGTGGGGGCAGCTACCTGACAAGGGCCCGGCTTCTTCCCACCTGGGGTCCCAAGGCCCTGGAGCTGTCCACTCACAGTAAAAAGCCTCATTCCCAGGAATCCCATGGAGGGCCAGCCTCCCCGGCCCCTGTCCTGTGCTCAGGCTGCCACTGGGACTCCCCTGTCCCTCCCGGAGGGTGTGAGCCCTCCCTGCCTCTCAGCAGCTTGGAGTGTGGGCATCTGCATCTCGGAGTCTCAGTGTGCCCACCTGTGAGATGGGCACCATGTTGCCTCAGAGGGGGAGTAAAAGGAGGAAGGGAGCTCTGACCTTAGTATCTGTCCCCTGAACCCTGGAAGAAGGAAAACATCCCAGACTCACTGGGGACCAGGCTGTACATTCACAGCTGGATGCAGAGATCAGGCGTGTGTATGTGCATGTGTGGATGTGTGTGCATCTGTGTGTGTGTGCGTGTGTGTGTGTGCATGTATGGTGTGGGGGAAAGAGGGGGTGGCATCAAGACCCAGGAGCCACAAGAGTGAGGAAGAGGGAAGGGGTGGGTTTCTGGGGACAGGGGGCAGTCAGAGCCTGGTTCTGGGGCCCAAGTGGGGATTGGGGCAGGGGGAACAAGAGGCCCGCCCTCCCTCCCAGGGTCCCAGTGGCCACCAGGGATCATTTCCTGGGATGTTTTAAAAATCATTTATTTCTAGAAAAGTCTTTCATCATTTTCCTTCAGGTCACGGAGGCTGAGATGGCTGATGGCGCAGGTGGCTGTGGGCTGATGTGCCACTTTTGACCTCAAACGGAGGCAGCAGGGGGACGAAGTGGCCGCGAGGCACAGTATCTGGCATATGTGTGAGAAACAGCCACAGTGCCGGGGGTGGGGCCAGGTTCTCACCCTGCACCGCCAGGGTCTGAACGTGTCTCCCAAAGGTCATGTGGGCCTTTAAGAGGTGGTTGGGTCCTGAAGGTTCTGCCCTTATGAATGGATTCGTGTCATTATTGCAGGAGTGGCTTCATGACGGAGAGAGTGGATTTGTCACAAAAGTGAGTTCGGCCATTCCTTGCTGTCTCACATGCCACCTCTTGCCATGGGATGCCCTCGCCATGGGATGACAGCAAGAAGGCCCTTGCTTGAGTGAGCCCCTCCATCTTTGGCTCTCCGGCCTCCAGGACTGTTGGAAATACATCTCTGTTCTTTGTAAATTACTCAGGCTGTGATACTCTGTTATCGCAACAGAAAACAGACTCAAGACACCACTACATGGATGAAGAAACAGGCCCAAGAGATGAGGAGTGTTGTCCAGGTCTTCCAGTCAGAGGAGCGGCAGGATGGGATTTGAACCCTAGGACTGTGTGGCTTGTGACCACTCCTAGCTTCAGCCTTGCCTGGTGCTGGGTGGCTTGAGGCCAGGACGATGGTCAGATGTTTGGGCACACTGGGCCCTACCCACTTGGAAAGAGGCTGGCCTGGGGTTGAATCAGAACCAGAAGTGACTCAGGCTAGGACCCCTCTGCACCCTCCCTCAGGCCGCAGGTAATTAATTACCTGCCCAGGTTAATAGCGCCCACTTTCCGCCACCTTTCATCAAGGCTCCTGGAGCTGCCAGGCAGTAATTAACCCTTACAGCACCCCTCTGAAGTCAGCATGAGGCAGACATGTGATGAAACCCTTTTTTTACGAGTAGGTAAACTGAGGCAGAACCCATTGCAGCCTGGGAGCCTGTTGTTTCCCCGTGACTCAGCAGCTCAATCTGTCTCTGCTTTCTTCCCACAGGAAGCACCAGCTGGCCCAGATGCTTCTCATCTTTAGAGCTGAGCTGCAGGCTGGAGACCTGGAAGGCCCTCACAGCACCTGCTCTCACCCTCTCACCTCACGAAAGCACAGGAACTTGGGTTTGGAGCCGATGAAAAGGGCTGGAATCTGACTCTGCTCTGTGACCCTGGGCAAGTCACTGCCCCTCTCTGGGCTTCAGTTTCCTCCTTGGTAACACAGAATGATTATACCTACCGCTTGGGTTTGTTGACCTGAATCTACCTCTGAGTCATTGCCTTTCCTTCTTGCTGCAGCCACACTGGCCCCTTGACAGTTCCTTGAACACACAAGCCCTTGCCCACCTCAGGGCCTTTGCACGTGCAGTGCCAGATGCCTGGAATGCCCTTCCTTCCCATCTCCCCATGGCTGGCTCATTCTCGTCTTTCTTGGCTCAAATGTTACCTCCCCAACCTAGATAGCACCTCTGCCACCTCTTCACCCTGTCTTACTCTTCTTCAAGCACTTCTGGAGGTATCTTGCTATTTATCTTGTTTGTATCTTTTTCAGCTCCATGAGGGCAGGACATTTTGTCTGTTTCATTCACAATGTGTTCCCAGAGCTCAGCACAGTGTCAGGCACACACTAGGTGCTTAAGAAACAACTGCTTCCTCTACCTCTTCCCCTGCTAGCCCCAAGTTCAGCTAACTGGCTGTGTGACCCTGGGAATTGCTTTTCACCTCTCTGGTCCCTTATTCTCCCTTGTGGACAAACGATGGCCTGGGCATGAGTTTCTTTAAGGACTCAGGTAGCAATGAAATCCCTGGGACCCCAGCTTCATTATTTCCCCAGGCAATGAGGTAGAGAGCAAGAAGGCAGGTAAGCAAGGACCAGCCTCCGCCACGCAGACACCCTCTTTCCGGCTTCTCTGTCCTCCCACTTTGCCCTGGGTTTGTGGACTTACTCTGGGCAGATCTCCATGACCAATCACCCGCTCCCTTGGCATGTCTGTCAGCACCCTTGGGGGAAAGAATTTGGAAAGGGGAGGGAGAAAAAGAAAGCAGGGTGCGAGAGGATGGTTCCCACACCTGTGTAAATAATTTGTCATCTTAAAATGCTCAAGTATGCTCACCTTTAATGCCTGGTTCTTGGGCTTGTTTTCCTTGGCAAAGCCCCCACAGGAGTGGAATTTCGGCCGAAGGGAGCCCAATTGTCATCTTCTAAGCATGTTCCCAGGCCGGGGGCCGGGGAGGGCTCTGGCTGATGCTCCATTTCCGTCCCCAGAAGTGCTGGAACGTTCCTGGGATCTAGGGAGCAGCCTCCAGTCCTGGAAGCTGTCCCAGATTTCTGGAATGTTGGAATTCAAACGGCCTCCTGCCCATTTTCTGGAGGAGGAACATGAGACCCAGAGAGGGGAAGGGGTTGGCCTGAGGTCATACGATGTGCAGAGGCGAGCTAGAGTTTGCCGGGAGAAGGTGCGGGTGTGTGGACAAGTCAGCATCTATCTCCCATTTTCAGGTAACAGCACCTCGACTTCCTACTGAACAACCTTCTCTTCCCTCTTCTCAGTCCATGAGGAGGGGGGTGCCCAGAGGCCTCTGTCTCCAGGGGTGGACATGTGACCAGGTCTTGCTCTAGTGATTGGTCCAGGGATGAGCACATGACTGAGCCTGCCCAATGAAACTTGATCCTGGGACTTTAGAGCTGGCCATGATTTGTGAAGGAGATGCCATTTTTCATTGGATGGACAGTGAGCAAGTGAACGCTTAGAGCAAAAAGAGGACAAAACAAGGGAAAAGCCTACCTGGGAGGAAGCAGCACAGAGCTGGACAGGCTTTGAACTCCTAGATCCCACCGTACCTGAAATTAGGCACCTTCAACTTTCCAGTTATGTGAGCCACTGCCTTTCTCATTTTTGGCTGAAAACAGTTGGGACTGGCTTTCTGTCCCTTCCATACAGAAGGTGCTGACTGATCCCTGCCCCACGGGAGAAGAGACTCCAGGCAGAGAAAATAGTGTGTATAGACACCCCAAAGGGAATGCCAAGCAGGGCACTCGTGTGCCAAGGAGAAGGAGGAGGAGGTACCTGGGAGCTGAGCTTAAGAGTTAGTCAGGTGGTCAAGGTGGGAGAAGAGGGTATCTTTAGCAGAGGAAACAACCAATGCAAAAGCTTGGAGGGGTGACTAGTTAGTGAAGATCAACTATGTGCTGAGCTCGTGTTGGGTGGCAAGATGAAAAGGGCACAGTGGAATCCAGCTGCTCCTCACCTGCCCCAACACAGTGCAGGCTTGTCTGCTTTTGGAGCCAAACCTGGACACCTCCGTGTCCTTCCCCTGGCAGAGTGCTGCCCGCGCTGTCTCAGACTCTCCAGCATCTCCTAGTTTGGTGATGTGCATCATGGGGATCACACAAAATTATTATTATTATTATTATTATTATTATTATTATTATTTGAGACGGAGTCTCGCTCTGCCACCCAGGCTGGAGTGCAGTGGCCGGATCTCAGCTCACTGCAAGCTCCGCCTCCCGGGTTTACGCCATTCTCCTGCCTCAGCCTCCCGAGTAGCTGGGACTACAGGCGCCCGCCTCGTCACCCGGCTAGTTTTTTTTGTATTTTTAAGTAGAGACAGGGTTTCACCGTATTAGCCAGGATGGTCTCGATCTCCTGACCTCATGATCCGCCCGTCTCGGCCTCCCAAAGTGCTGGGATTACAGGCTTGAGCCACCGCGCCCGGCCCACACAAGATTATTTTATAGGCTGCACAGACAAAGCGTAAAATCACCTCGGGTCACATAGCGAGAGTTATTCTCCCTGCAAATTCTTTACAGTCTTTCCTTTATATCCAGGAGAGTCTCTGTTTGGTGCTAACCTGCCTCTAAGACCAAATACTTGCTAATCTCCCTTTGTGAAAAAGAGAGCAGGTCTCAGGCTCATTCATGTATCTAGCTAGACTTTTCAAAATGTCCTATAGAGCTGCAGCACATATGAACGAAGTGTTCAGCTTGTCCCAGGCCTGTAATCGGCACCCCAGTGAGCAGACTGGACATCCCCACCCCCAGAGAGAGCTGCCCTCTCTCCCCTCCACTCATGTTCCCTCTAGGGATGCCACGATCCCAACTTGTATCACCACAGATGAATTTCACATGTTTTTGAATTTTACATCTCATATGTTTTCTGTTTCTATACGAGTTTGCCTTTTCTATAATTCCATATAAGTGGAATTCTATAATGTATTATCTCAATTTGAGTCTTTTTTTTTTTTTTTCCTGCTCAGCATGATGCTTTTGAGATGCATATATGCTGTTGTGTGTATCTGTAGATGGTTCTTCTTTATTGCAGAATAGTGTTCCAGGGTATGGATGTACCAAAGCTTGTTCATCCATTCACCAGCTGAGGGATATTTGGACTGCTTCCGGTTTTTAGCCATTATAAATAAAGCCATTAGGCACATTTGCAAACAGGTTTTTATGTGAACATAAATTTTTGTTTATCTTGGATAAATTTCTAGGAGTGGAATTGCTGGGCCAGGTGGCCAAGTGTATGTTTCACTTTTTCAGAAACCGCTGAGCTGTTTTCCAAGGTGTCTGTACCATTTTTCATCCCTACCAGGAATGGATGAAAGTGTCAGTTGCTTCTCACCAACACTTGGTGTTGTTAGGTTTTTTTGTGTGTATGTGTGTTTTACTTTTAGTCATTCAAATAGGTGATAATAGTATCTCATTGTGGTGTTAGTTTGCATTTCCCTAATGACTAATGATGTTGAACATCTTTGTATATGTTTCTTTGCCATCTGTATATTTTCTTTGGTGTAGTATCTGTTCAAACTTTATGTCCGTTAAAAAAAAAATTGTTTTCTTCTTAATAGATTTGGAGAGTTCTTTATATATATTCTGGATACTAGTCAAGCCTTTGTCAAATATATGATTTGCAAATACTTTCTCCTGTTCTGTGGCTTGTCTTTTTATCCTTTCAATAGGTAGACTTTAATAACATGGTTTTGTTTTCTTTGTAAGTATTTTTCTGGTTATCTTTGATTTGTGGCATGTATTCTTTGGTTTTTCAATTCTAGTGATAACACCAAATGTTTTCTTTTAAAATGAATTTATTTAAGTAAAAAAGTCAGTAAATTTGAAGAAACACATTAAATAAGGAAGAGTAGAAGTGGAGAGTAGACAGCATAAAAATTGTGAAGACAGTTTCCAATTTGCATAACCAAAGTGCGGGCAGCTCCGATTTGTTCATCAACAAATCCTGATGGAGCCCCCACTGTCCACCAGGCTCTGAGCCAGGTGCTGGGGACACAGAACCAAACGAGACAGTTGTTTCTGCTCTTTTAATGCTGATTTTTCTCCAGTGAGTCTCTCTTCATCTTTCAAAAGCCAATTTGAATGACCCTTCCTTCGTCCAGACCTTCCCTGGAATGTTTGTCACACTCTACTGCAACTTTCTATTTCTGTATCTCCCAGGCAAGGGGCACGTCGGGCAGCCTCTGGTAGGGTTGCAGAGAGCTTGGTGCATAGATACTTCAATAAATAGCCTCTCACAGAGTGCAAGCTATGATGAGGTGCTGAAGACCAGTTGCTGATTCAATTGGTTGAAACTAGCCAGGTCTACCCTGATGAAGGGGCCTGAGGACCCTCCCTGCTGCAATCTGGCTGACCCCATGCAAACCAAGGTCTCTCCCCTTGGCCTCCCCTCCCACAGATAAAGACACCAAGAGAAAAAGCCTCCCAAACCCACTGCCTTCAGCCTCTGCTATTTGCTTCCCATCCAGTGCCCATGGATGCCTTTCCTGCAAGGCTCAGTATTCACACAAACACTTACCAGGCATCTTTGCTCTGACCTGCCCCAGGCCCACAACCTTCACCTTGGCCTCTAACCACCCTTCCCCTGTTTCTCTACTCCAGCACACCAGCCACCATCTGCCCCTCCACCATGCCCAGCTCACTCCCACACCTGGGCTTTTGCACTAGCTCTTCCCTCATTCATTGCCTTCTCTAGCTCTCCACGTTCAGTTCTGAACTTCACTGACCCTCCTCAGAGGCCCTCTCGGCTGTGCTATCAAAGCCCTCTGTCCTTTTTTTTTTTTTTTTTTTTTTTGAGACAGGGTCTCACTCTGTCACCCAGGCTGGAGTGCAGTGGTATAATCATAGTTCACTGCAGCCTCCATCCCCCAGGCTCAAGTGACCCTCCTGCCTCAGCCTCCTGAATAGCTGAGACTATAGGTGTGTGCCACCATGCCCAGCTATTTTTTCTTTTTTAAGTAGGGATAAGGTCTCAGTATGTGGCTCAGGCTGGTCTCAAAATTCTGAGCTCAAACAATCCTCCCACCTCGGCCCTCCAAGTGCTGGGATTACAGGAGTGAGTCACTGTGCTCAGACATCCCATGTATTTTTGATCCCTTCATTCTGTTTCTTTCCTTTGTAGCATGGAATGCTCTCATTTCTGAGTTTATTTTTGTGTTTGTTTCTCGTCTGTGTCCCCTGCTGGAGTGGCAGTTCCATGAGTGATTTGAGTCTTTCCTTCTCTCCATCTCCTCAGTGCCCAGCACAGTGCCCAGCACGCAGTCGGTACTCAATCAGAATTTGTTGAATCAATGAGAGAATGAATGAATGAGGTCATGAGCTTTCCCTTCTCCAGATGCACTCATGGCAAAGTTGAACCCATCTATCTGCCCATGAGTCAGGCTAGTTATCCTGTGGGCCCCTCCTGGGTGGGTACTGAGGGCTGCCCACTGGGTCCAGCCAGGCCTGTGTCTTGTCAGCTGCCCAGGCTAAGGGACTTTCCACTGTCCTTGGAGTTGGCCTGTGGAAAGTTGTTCTCAGGACCTCGTGAGCCCGGGGCCATGGATGGGGCTAGAGGTAGCTGCAAGGTACAGGGACCCCGGCGTGAAATTCCATCAGTTAACACTGTAAGTGAGGCTTTCCAGCTCCCTTTTGTCCTCCCTGTGATGCCAAGGGGAGGGAGAAACTCCACGTGGGGCTTGTGTGTTTTGAACACCTTCCTACCACCTGCTTTTTCTTCAGAAGAAACAGAGCAGATCCCAAGTACAAGCCATCATCAGCAATGGTAGCTGGTTTTGTTCCACTTTTTTGTATATTTCACAATTGTCTTCCATTTGCAGCAAGTGCCTTAGATTGGGAGCCTACGAGCAGATCCCTAACAGAATAATATGATGGCAAGTAGCCTATTTGGGAGATGCCTCCAGAAAGCACTGGTAGGGAAGTGAGATCAGGGAGGAAGGGATGCCAATCTCAAGAGCGCTACCAAGTCAGTAACCACTTAGGCAACTGGGCTGGATCCTGCTGTGGCATGCTGGGAGCCCATGTAGTAATGGAGTTAGCCCCCCTAGGGGAGGGGATCTGGTGGCCAGGGAGCTGGGGAAGCGACAGGACGACTCAGGTCATGCCTGTCATTGGTTGACAGCTGCCACTTGGAGTGTTAGTTCTCAGCACATCCAGCCTGCTGGATGAGCAGAGCTCACAGGTGAAGGGGGCAGGTGCTGTCTGTGTTCACCAGAGAAAAGGGAGAGGGGGTATGGGCAGGGCACAGACAACAAAGGCCTCACAGTCAACACTGGTTCCTCATTTAAAGCCAGGATAAAACGAGTTCCTTTAAAATTAAATTTTAGCAAACATTTAAAAAGTGAATTGATGGGAAGAGTAGGTAATTCTGGCAGGTGAAATGTAAACATGGCAAAATGCTGCTAGTTTTCAAGGCATCCAAAGCCCTTAATAGGCAAACAGGTGTTCTTCATGACCCACAAGAATGGCGTGTTTTGGGCGGTGACAACATTCCCCCTTTCCTCCCAGCATGCCAGACTCATGCCCACTCCTAACACTGCCCAGCACCCCTGGGAGTCCTGGAAATGGACCATGAGGCTTGGAGGCAGAAGCCCTGTATGACTTCGGGTTTGCCCCTTAACATCTCTGGGCCTGTCTGTTAAAAGGGGATGTTCTCAAGTCACGTAAAAGAGTAAATGTGCAAAAATAGTCAAAGCAATGCTGAAAGAAAACTAAGAGAGAGGACTTGTTCATCCAGACATTAGAATATATGACAAAGGCATAGGAAATAAAACAGTTTGGTATTGGCATATAAGTGGACAAATACATCATGGGAACAGAAGAGCATCCAGGAATTAACCCGGTTATCACCTGTACTACCTGCACTCATGGATGTGAAAGGATTTAGGAAAAGGAAGGCATTGGCGGGCATGGGATTCTCTGGATTATGTCTGGGCTGATGAAGAAGCTTCCAACAGACTCCCCACCTGCAGCCCCTCCCCTCTAACCTACCAGCTATGGCACCAGGGACACTCACTCTCATGAGCTGCACTTACCCCCGCTCTGCTCTGGCAATATCAGAGCCTCCCACACAAGATGCATTAGATCACAGTTGTCACCATTCCTCCTTTTGCAATTCTCTTTGATGCTTCTGATTAACCCAAGGAGAAAGTCTCAGGTGGGCGCGGCTGGACTTGAACACCTCTCCCACGTTTGCTTGACTCCCTTTATGAGGCAGAGCAGGCCTTAAGCTCAGAGCCTTCACCACGCAGCAGAATGCAGCTAGGATTTGGTAACGTTCTTTTGTGATTGTTGTTTTAAGGTTACTTTCTATTTATAGAAATGAAAAGTTGTTTCCTCTTTCTGATAGTAACACAAATTTTCCTTTAAAAATAATTTTTTTCTGATCCATATTACAATGAGAATGAACCTCCAAAACATGATGCTAACTGAAAAAAGCCAGACACAGAGGTCTTTTTATTTGGTGAGACAGGCTTTTGCTCTGTTGCCCAGGCTGGAGTGCAGTGGTGTGATCTCAGCTCACTGCAACCTCTGCCTCCCAGGCTCAATGGTTCTCTCACCTCAGCCTCCCCAGTAGCCAGTACTACAGGTGTGTGCCACCACACCTGGCTAATTTTTGTATTTTTCGTAGAGTCAGGGACTCCCTATTTTGCACAGGCTGGGCTCAAACTCCTGGGCTGAAGTAATCCTTCTGCCTCAGTCTCCCAAAGTGCTGGGACTACAGGCGTGGGCCACCCTGCCTGGTCAGAAGGTCACATATTGTATGATTCTATTTCCAGGAAATCTCCAAAATAGGTACATCCATTGAGACCAATGAAGAATGGTGGTTGTTAGGGGATTAGGAGCAACTGCTTAATGGTCATAGAGTCTCCTTTTGGGGTGATGGAAATGTTTTGTGGTTAGCTAGAGGTGATGGTTGCAGAATACAATACTAAAATGCCACTGAAATGTTTACTTTAAAATACTTAATATGATGCTATGTGAACTTTGTCTCAGTAAGTTATTTTTTAAAAAAACCAACTGAGTAAACTGAAAAATCAGTTTACTTAAGAAAAGATATGAATGGCTTCAAAGATTCAAAGATGGCTTTTTTTTTTTTTTTTTTTTTTTTTTTGAGACAGAGTCCTGCTCTGTCTCCCAGGCTGGAGTGCAGTGGTGCAGTCTTGGCTCACTGCAAGTTCTGCCTCCCGGGTTCACACCATTCTCCTGCCTCAGCCTCCCGAGTAGCTGGGACTACAGGCGCCTGCCACCATGCCCGGCTAATTTTTTGTATTTTTAGTAGAGACGGGGTTTCACTGTGTTAGCCAGGATGGTCTCCATCTCCTGACCTCGTGATCCGCCTGCCCCGGCCTCCCAAAGTGCTGGGATTACAGGCGTGAGCTAAAGATGGCTTTTAAGTGAGGTGTGGGAGACACTGGCTAAGGGGATGAGTCTCACCACCACACATTGGCTCATACCTTGCCCAGGCCTGGAAGGTCCTCTGCTCACTGATGGAATCCTATGCAACCCCGGGAACCCAGCTCAAGCCTCACCTCTGCAGGAAGCCCTCCCTGATTACACAGGTGGTCAGGCGGGGTCAGTCCTGTAGCCCTTCAGACCCGGGTGTGAATCCCAGTCTTGCCACTTACTAGTGGGAGGAGTCTCTTAACTTAGACATACTGTTTGACTAAGAGGGCCTCCGTTTCCTTATCTGGAAAATGGGGGCTTATGATAGTTCTTATCTCACTAAGTTGAGCTCCTACATAGAAAGTTTTAGGACAGAACCTGGGGAGACGAAGCTGCCGTTAATTCACACTCCAGTCTGGCACTGATCACATCGCAGTTGCATTCCTTTTCTTCCTGCCTCCCACACTGTGGGCAAGGGCTCAGCCTTGGTGATCTCTGCATCATGTTGCTGTACAGAACTCATGCACAGCAGGCCCCCAAGAGGGGCGGATTGGCTGACCTGCAGAGGAACTCCCAGAATTCCACCTCTTCTCTCACCTCCACAGTCCCCACCCTCGTCCAGACCCTGCATGGCTTACCTGGACTATTGCGGTCTCCTCCTCCCTGGTTTCCTGGCTTCTGTCCTGAATCCTCCACCTCCAATCCATTCCCCACATGCAGCCAGAGAGATCCCGTGAGAACCTAAGTCAGATCTTGTCCCTTCTCTGCCCAGAAACTTCCCACAGCTCTCACCTTGCTTAGAGGAAAAGCCAAAGAAAGGCCTTCCCATGGCTCATCCACCGTGGGACATGCCCCAGCCCCTCTCTGCCCTCTCTGCCTCCTCCCCCAGCCCTCGTCCCTACGACAGTCTCCTTGTTGCTCCGACACTCCAGGTTCCACCTCAGAACTTTTGCATCTGCCATTCTGGTTTCCTGGAGCACTTTACCCCACATGACCCCACACGGCCCGCTGCTCACTTCCTCACCTCCTCCAGGCCTCTGCTCAAATAGCACCTGCTAGGGAAGCTTCCCCCTGCTTCCCAGGTTTTGCTGGACTCTGAAGCTCTTTTCTTCCCAGAGGCAAAGCCCTTGGCTGGGGTCCTGGGCCCAGCCTGGTGACTCAGGTGGAGAAGATGCTCCCAGGCCTCCTGCTGGATTTGGGGCCCAGGGTCAGCCATGGGGGTAGGCGGTACCTAGGCTGTACCTGGCGCAGAGGCCTCTGCCTTCCCCTGCCTGGGAGGCAGCCCTGCCCTGCACACACGGGCTTCCAGGCTGCGGGTGGGAAAGCCCCACATCCTCCTCTGCTTACCTGACTCGAGCTGACTCAGACCCCCAGCCCTGGCCAGAGGGGAGCCGCAGCTGCTCCGCCCCTTGATGGGAAGCAGAGCTGTGGCTGTGAGGGCCTGGCTGGGCCAGACACTGACTCACCTCGCTCTATCCCGCCCCTGCGCTGGGAGCCACGCCTCCCTCTGGCCAGAACTTCTTGGCCATCTGCTGTGGGAGCTGCCCCAGGCGGAGTCTTCCTGAGGGGTGCCTTCTTCTGCCTCTGGGAGCCTTTCTGTTCCTTCAAGGCCCAGCTTGAGGGCCATCTCCTGCTGGGAAACATCAAATTCCCTGTGGCCAGAAGGGGAAAAGGATGTGGGAGAGGTGAAATAATAGTAATGATAATACCAGCAACAATAATGCAAACAACTGTTATACAAGAATCATAGCAGCTAGCCATGCTCACTATGTGCGAGGCACTGTGCTAAACACTTCACGTTTGAACTCATTCAGTCCTCACAATAGTCCTATGAGGTAGGAACTCTCATTTCCCAAGGCACAGAGTGGTCAGTATCCAGCCCAAGGCTACCAGCCAGGCAGTGGGAGGAGGGATGTGAATCTAGGCAGCTGGACATTGACTGGCATTCTCACGCCCAGCTCTGAGAGCCGAGTGGAGGCCCCGAGACTGGAATGCAGGGAACTGGGAGGGAGGGGAGCCAGGTCCTGGGCTCTGTTCCAGTGCCTGTCCCCACAGCGGGATTTTGAGTCTCCCCAGGCAGAGGCCAGCCCCCTCTCTCCAGGGAAACAACCTCCCAGAGGGAGGGCCCTGCCACAGCACAGGCTGGTGCTTATTCCTCCGTCGGGGTGGAGCTCAGAACAGAGGGTCTGGGCAGTCCACCAACATTGCCCAGCCCCGAGTGATGCCAGCCCCTGCTCTGGGCAGCCACTGAATAGGAATTCACACAGGTAGGGCAGGGACCATGGCGTGGGCACTTAACTCATTAACGCTGCCAACCACACTGTGAAGCGGGGACAGTACAAACATCTGTTTTACAGAGGAGGAGACTAAGGCTCAGAGGGTGACAGGAGGCCACAGAGGTAGAACATGGCAGGAGTGAATTTGAACCCACGATTGTTCTGATGCCACACAGTCAGAGTCCCTTCTACTGGGTGGTGACACAGCATCTCAGTGAAGAATGGGGCAAGGTGGGAAGCAGACGCAGGAAAAAGCCTGGAGCCTCAGTTCACATCACCCTCTCCCTCTGGCCTTCCACTAACCTGAACCCACCAGTCCATCTTTTCACTCCTTTACCCATACGTCCCCCTACCTACTCATTCACACATTCATCCACCATGCAAACATCTCTCCATCTATCCTTCCATTATTCCATCTATCCTTTCCATCCAATTCTCAGCCATCCATCCATCCATCAAGACTTCCCTCCGCTTGTGCTTCTATTCATCCACCCATCCATTCTTCTATCCCTCCTGCCTTCTATCTATCCATCCTTTCATTCATCCATCTGTCCATCGGTTCAAATATCATCTATCCACCTATCCTTCCTTCCAACCTACAATCCATCCATCCATCCAACCATCCTCCCACCCATTCATCCATCCAGTCATCCACCCACACATACATCCATCCATTCATCCACCCACCCACCCACTCATCCTCACATCCACCCACACATCCATTCATCCATACAACCCACAAATGTCTATTTGAATGACAGCTGCGATGCCCAAGCCTTGGGATTGCCGTGCCTTGAGCCAGAAGAAACATGCCTAATTAGGTTCCTGTTTATTTGTTGTTCCAAGAAGGTTAATTGTGGGCTTTGTAAACAGCCCTTTGATGGCTGAGGAGTTACTTTAGGAGGACAGTTAAATAAACAGTCACTGGGTGGAAAATAGTCAGTGCTGGTACACGGTGGGTCCGGAGTCATGGCCTGCCTTATAGGGGAGGGATGGGACTGAGTTCCAGTCATTGCAGAGGCTTTGAGTCAGAATGATGGGAATGCTGGCGGTAACAGCTCATCTGTGTTGGGTGCCTACTGTGTGCCAGATGCTGTGCCAAGGAGCCCTCACCACAACGCCAGGTGATGGCAACCATTATGGGCCCAATTTAGAGGCAGGGAGACTGAGGCTGGGGAAGAGGAAGCTGTGTGTCCAGGGTCACATGTCTGAGAAGTAGCACAGCCATGACACCTATCTAGACCTGACTCTGTGCAATAATAATGATAATAGCAAATAATTACATAGTACTTACTATGTGCCCAGCACTGTTCTAAGAGCCTTTTTTGCCTGTACCCTATGAGGTCAGAACTAAACATCATCTCCTCTTTTACAGATGAGAAAACTGAGGTTGGAGACACGAAGCAACTTGCTAAGAATTTTTAAAAGTTAATTATCTGGGCCCAAAGTCTTACTCTTGATCATGTTATTCAGTGGAATGTACTTTCTATGCATTTAACTTAGATCCAGCCATACATGATCTGCCAGACATTTTTAAAAAAATAAATTTTCGTCTATTTTATATCTCTAAAAATACTGCAATATTATAACTTACGTGTTTTTTATTACTTGCTGCTGAGGTTGGTAAAATGTTTCTGTAAAGAGCCAGATAATAAATGTTTTAAGATTTGTGGGCCATACCATCTTTATTGCAACTACTTAACTCTGCTGTGGTGCAGGAAAACAGCCACAGACTGTATGTCAGTAAATGACTGTGACTGTGTGCCAATAAAACTTTATTTACAAAAACAGGTGGTGGGCCAGGTTTGGCTCAAGGGCTATAGCTTGCCAACCCCTGACTTTGCAGTACACATGTATTTATATTTAGCAAACCATGTTCTCTGCCCTTTTATGAATGAGATAAAAGCTTTTCAAGTGTGATTTCAACCAGGCCATTTCACCTCCAGGCCATTTGCTCACCACACGCCCTATATACTGTTTAGTATTGCACTATTGGCAATTTTGGAAGGAATTTGCAAATCACTTGAATTAACCTGCTTTCTTCATTTGCAATATCGGTAAATTAATGACAACTGTGAGGGGCACTCAACTTGGCTGATCACCCCAGCAGGGACACTGAGGATACTTCATTCCAAATCTGTAAACTTTGAGCTTGAAAAAAAAAATTGAAAAGTGAAAGTGAGAAGTTCTGTGGCTGGGGTTCTATTACTGTTTTCTATTGGTGACAAGAACAAGGAAATGAAAGGATGATATGGGAGGGGTGTTACAAAATGTACTCAGAGCTAGTGGGAAGAGAACAGAGTAGTGTCAGAAAGATCCCTTTTCCCCGTTGTCCCCACCTCTTTCCCATCAGTGTTCATTTCCCAACCTCAGAAAAGTTGTGAGCCTGGGTAAAACAGCATGTGGCCACTCCAAAGTTAAAAGACAAATGGTAACCTAGGTAAAAATATTTGAAACATAAATGTAGACTGTGAATTTATTTCCACCGTATATAAAGAGTTCCTGCAGAACAATAAGAAAAAAACCACAAACCCACTAGAATAATGGGTAGTGGATGTGAACAGGCAATTTACATAAAATACAGATGGCAAATAAACACGCAAGATGTTCAGTCGTGCTGGTAATCAAGCAAATGCAAATTAAAACAACAATGCAAGAACATTTGCCATGCCTCAGGTTGACATGAATGAGATTGGTGATGTAAAGCGTTAAATTAAGGAGACTGGGAAATGGTCACACTGATATACTGCTGATGGTGGTATAAATTGAAACAGCCTCTTCAGAAGACAATTTTTACAGTAGCCAGTAAAACTGTAAGTTCATATTTTTGGGGGGAATACTGCAGTTCTGTGATGTGGCATCTCCCTTAGTGAAACATCCACACACAGGCACAAGGAGTATGGTCAAGATGGGCACTGAAAGCAACCTAAATATCCATCAGTTGAGGAAGGGTTAAACACCCTGCAGTGGTCTGAGGCTCCCCATCTTTTGAAGCGCAGTCTGCTTACCTCCATCACTGACGTTGAACCTGCTAGGTGCTCACTCTTCCAAGCATCTCTTGCAGCTAGTGGGTGGTCACATGACCCAGGTTCCACCAATCAGACGTGCCCACTGAGACCTGGAAGCAGGGATAGTTCAGCAGCAGCAGAGAGGGCTTACTGATCCAGTGTTGGGTGTGATTTGGGGTACTGTCCCTGCTGACCTTAAGCCTGGTTCTCCAATCCTCCCAAGCTCCCCAAATCCCCTATTTTATTTTGAACTTTCACTGAAGTATAGCACACATAGAGAAAAATGCACAGGTCGTAAGCAATAACTTCACGAGCCTTCATAAGTGAGTACATTTGTGTAACTAGCCCTTCATCAAGAAACAGAATATTCCAGTTCCTTTAAGCTTCCCTTATGCCCTCTTCCAGTCACGACTTCCCCGAGGCTAACCAAGGCGAGTTGTGTCTATTTCTAGTGCTTTATATAAATGGAATCAAACGATGTATGCTTGTTTGTGTCTGGCCTTTTTCCCTTAATGTTCAAGTCTTTGAGATTCACCCATGCTGTAGCGTGTGGTTGCAGATCTTTCATTCTCATTGCTGGGCAAAATTCCATAATCAGAACAGTGTCTGAGTGTGTCTCTGTTCTTTCATTCATTCTCCTACTGATGGGCATTTGGGTACTTTCTAGTTAGGGGAGATTTATGAATAGGGCTGCTATGAACATTTGTGCATGTCCTTTTTGGTGAAAATCTGTCTGCACTACTATTGAGTGTAGTCCTATCGTTGAGTCTTATGACAAGTGTATGTTTCACCTTATTAAGTTGCCAGTGTCTTCTGAAGTGCTTGCACCATTTTGCATTCATGTATGAGGGTTCTTTCTAGATGCTCCATATCTTCATCAACTCTTGGTATTTTCCATATTTTTCATTTTAGCCATTCTAGTGGGTGTACAGTGGTTATCTCATCAAGGTTTTCATTTGCATTTGGATATTGAGCACCTCTATGTGTTTATTGATCCTTTGGGTATCCCCTTTTGTGAAATGCCTACTCGAGTCTTGGCCATTTTTGCTTATTGGATTGATTGTTATTCCCCCCATAACGTACTTTGAATAGACTGCTTCTCTGTTTAAATTACTGTATCAGCCAGGGCTTTCCAGAGAAACAAAACCCAACAGGATGGGTGTGTGTATATATATTTATATTTAATTTAATTTTTAAAGGGATTGTAGAAGCTGGCAAATGTGAAATTTGTAGGGCAAGCCGGTAGACTGGGGACTCAGGCAAGACTTCTATGATACAGACTTAAGGCAGAATTCCTTCTACCAAAAACTTGGATTTTGCTCTCAAGGCCTTGAACTGATTGAATGAGGCCCATTCACATGATCAAGTCCATCTACAGAATATCTTTTATTTTTATTTTTATTTATTTACTTTTTTGAGATGGAGTCTCACTCTGTCGCCCAGGCTGGAATGCAGTGGTGCGATCTCGGCTCACTGTAACCTCCACTTCCCAGGTTCAAGTGATGCTCATGCTTCAGCCTCCCGAGTAGCTGGGATTACAGGTGCCCCCCACCATGTTGGGCTAATTTTTTCGTGTTTTTAGTAGAGATGGGGTTTTGCCATGTTGGCCAGGCTGGTCTCGAACTCCTGACTCAAGTGATCTGCCATCCTCAGCCTCCCAAAGTGTTGAGATTACAGGCGTGAGCCAACATGCCTGGCTCAGAATCTTTTTTTTTTTTTTTTTTTTTTTGAGACAGAGTCTTGTTGTGTTGCCCAGGCTGGAGTGTGCAGTGGTGCAATCTCAGCTCACTGCAACCTCCACCCCCTCAGGTTCAAGCGATTCTCCCGCCTCAACCTCCCAACTAGCTGGGACTACAGGCGCCCGCCACCATGACCGGCTAATTTTTTTTTTTTTTGTATTTTTAGTAGAGATGGGGTTTCACTATGTTGGCCAGGCAGGTCTTGAACTCCTGACCTCATGATCCACCCACCTTGGCCTCCCAAAATGTTGGGATTACAGGTGTGAGCCACCAGCCCAGCCCAGAGTGTCTTTATAGCAACATCTAGACTCATGTTTGACCAAACAACTGGGCACTGTAACCTGGTCAAGTTGACACGTAAAATTTAATGATCACAATTACCCAGAGCTGTTTATGTTGCTCTCAACTCTCAGCTCTATCTAATCTACTGTGAAAATACACACATACTCACACACATGCGCACACTACCAACAACAGTGGTACGCATTTCATTGTAAGTGCATAGAAGTAAATCTGGAAGGATGCTAAACTCTTTACACGACCCCGTTGGGGAATGTCCAGGATGGACATCAAAGGGTATTTTAGCTATAAACTGTAGCTGTAAAAATATTTTTTAAGAATATGATAATGGGTTAATTGTATAATTAAAATTAATATTTAAGTGGCAAAACTTTTAAAAGAAAACCAAAGGAGTCATTGAGTCCCCATTATTCATTCAGCAAAAATTTGCTGAGCACCTACTATGCTTCAGTTGTTGGAGACACTGTGGATAAGACAGATCCAGTCTCTATCTTGATGGAGCTGATGTCATAGTGGAGAAGACAGGCAATAAAGAAGCAAACAGGGAAATAGCAGATGATTTCAGAAAGTGTTCAGGAGTATTCTGAAAGCAAGTAAACCATGTGCGGGGCACAGTATGAATGGGAACACGGTTATGTTGGTGTGGGAGGTCAGGGAAGGCCTCCCTGCAGTGATATTTGAGCTCAGCCCTGAAAGAGGAGAAGGAGCTGGAAGAGCACACCAGGGGACCAACTCGGCACATGCAAAGGTCCTGTATTAGTCCATTCGCACGCTGCTAATAAAGACATACCCAAGACTCGGTAATTTATAAAGGTAAAGAACTTTAATGGACTTTACCTTGGGAGGCCTCACAATCGTGGCAGAAGGTGAAGGAGGAGCAAAGGCATGTCTTACATGGTGGCAGGCAAGAGATTGGTGCAGGAGAACTGCCCTTTATAAAACCATCAGATCTCTTGAGACTTATTCACTATCATGAGAACCACATGGGAAAGATCCACCCCCATGATTCAATTACCTCCCACTGAGTCCCTCCCACTACACATGGGGGTTATGGGAGCTACAAATCAAGATGAGATATGGGTGGGGACACAGCCAAACCATATCAGGTCCTGAGGCAGGAATGAACCAGATGAGCTGGGATGAGAACCCAAGCAAGCTTCTGACTTGGAAACCAAGGCTCTGAGAGGGGTACAGACAACTCAAGGCCATAGCACTGGACGTGGTGTAACTAAACAAGAATGGAGCAGTGTGCTGGTACAGAGCTGCCTGTACAGGAAGGAGGCCTCTGAGCTGCTCAAAGGGCTCTATCTGCACTCCCCCACAGAAATCCCCTTATGATCAGAGCCAAACATTGGAGACCTAGCCCCCAGGCTTGTGCCAGCCTTGCCCTGTCAGCCAAGGCCAGTATCCCCACTGAGGGGCAGCTGAGGGCTCCGTACTCTTTGCCTCTGAGTTGAAGGTCAACAGAGGCTACCACTGCTGTTTAACCTAATTATATAACAGAGACCAGGGAGGAAGGTGTCTGGGATAGATGCTTTACCTGCACCATCCCATCGAATCCGCTAAGAAGCCCATGAAGAGGTATTATTATTCCCATTTTGCAGTTGGGAACACTGAGACTCAGAGAGATCAAATACCTTGACTCCAGAGCCTGTATTTTTTTTTTTTTTTTTTTTTTTTTTTTTTTTTTGAGACAGGGTCTGGCTCTGTTGCCTGGGCTGGAGTGCAGTGACATGATCTCAGCTCACTGCAACCTCCACTTCCTGGGCTCAAGCCATCCTCCCACCTAAGCCTTCTGAGTAGCTGGGATTACAGGAGCATGCCACCACACCAGGCTAATTTTTGCATTTTTTTGTAGAGAGGTGGTTTCTTCATGTTGCCCAGGCTGGTCTCAAACTCCTGAGCTCAAGAGATCTGCCTGCCTAGGCCTCCCAAAGTGCTAGGATTACAGGCATGAGCTACTGCACCTGGCCCAGACCTGCATTCTTTACCTTTACAGTCTACACCCTGCTCCTATAGATCCCCAGGCAAGAGCGAGACCATCTTTTTTAAATGCCAGAGCCTCAGATAGGAAAGGATGATCTTACCCAGAACTTCATTATACAGATGAGAAGACCAAGGTCCAAAGAGGGAGAGGAACCATCCCCTGACTATACGGAGCTGGGTCTCCTGCTCCTAGAGCCCCTCCAGCTTTACCCCCTGTTCCCCTCCCCTTCCTTCCATTCACGATGACCTCTCTGGCCTCTAGGCTGTTGCTCCAATGTGCTGAGCTCAGTCCTGCCTCAGGGCCCTTGTACTTGTTCCCCTGCCAGATCTAGTCCATCACTTCTCATCTTCCTTGACCACTCCATCTATAGTGGCTCTGCGTGTTGCTTTCCTACCTAGGTTTATTTTTATTCCTAGCATTTATCACCTTCTGTCATTATATTAAGTGTGTAGTTTCTTTTTGTCCATTACCTGCCTAGAATATCAGAACCATGAGAGCAGAGACTTTGTTCACAGCTATATCCCCAGTGCCCAAACCAGGGCCTGGCCTCCATGATGCTCAATATGTGCTTGTGGGATGGATAGATGGATGGATGAATGGATGGATGAATAAATGGATGGATAAATGGATGTATGATATGAGGGAGGAGGGGAGGAAGGGAGGGATAGATGGATGGGTAGATTAATGAATGGATGGATGGATGGATGGATGGATGGATGGATGGATGAATGGATGGACGTTTGGATGTAGGGGTGGGTGAATGGATGGAGGGAATGAGGAGTGGATAGATGGATGAATGGATGGGAGATGGGTGGGTGGATGGATGGATCAAGGAAGTGAGAGAGGGAAGGGATGGATGGATAGATGGATAGAAGGGTAGATGAATGGGTGGATGAAAGGGTTGACGGATGGAAGGAATGATGGGTGGATGGATGGGTGAGTGGATGGGTAGATGGGTGGGTGTATAGATGCTGGGCGGATGGACATTTCTCCCAGCATCACTTCCCACCCCCGGGCTGTGGGTCTCTCACTTGGCTGCCCTGACTTGCCTCCCCTGGCTCCAAGCCCAAGCAGAGAGCTCTGGGGGCTTCCACATGATTGGGCAGGATTTCTGTTTCTCACCCTCCTCTGAGGCTGGGCAGACAAAAGCCTTTGTTCTTCCTCCCTGCTTGGCCCTGCTGCAGCCAGGGTGGGAAGTTGCTGGCAAGTCAGCAACTTAATTTTGCTGTAACTGAACTGAACTTTGAGGTGTAACCTGTCAAGCAAGCCCCGGAGGCTTCTGTGGTCCACAGGGGAGGGACATGATGGAGGTATGGTGGGGAGCACCATGGCCAGGCAGAGAGATGATCCCTATCTGGACGGACCCCCAAGTCTCCCAGAGTAGATTCGTTTTTTGAAGCAAGGAGAGGGAGCTAATAGACGAAGCTGGCTCTGGGCTCTCTATGGACAGCTGGGGATGGTGTTTCTTCTTGTCCTCCAGAGTTGTTCTACAGAGTGAGGGGTAAGAAAGGGGTCCCCTGCTTAGTGCTCACAGTGGTCCTGTGAGGGGGTGTCAAGGTCACCATTGCACAGAGGGAAAAACTGAGGCTCAGAGAGACTAAGTCACACACCCCCAGGATCACCCGGCTGGAGTATGGAAGGCAAAGCGTGGACCTGGACAGTGTGGCTCAGATAAAAAGGTCTCATGTCCCATGTCACCCCATCACACTTGGCATAAGAGTCACAGTTCTTCCCTAACACTGCCTTGCTGGATGAACTCAGGTAAGCCTCTTTCCCTCTCCGGGTCTTAGTTTCTTTCCTCTGTAAAATAGGAGGCTTGGCCCTAATTTAGATATTGCAGAGTTCTCTGGGTTACTGGGATCACTGGGTTCAACTTGCATAATAATATGAAGTCTCAAAGAAATTCTCAAATTCTCTCACAGTCCTGTGGCCACACCCAGGACCCACAGGCCCATTAGACAGAGCAGCAAACTAAGGCCCTAACTGGCACCGTCATTTTCCCCAGAGCCCTAGAGTGTGATGGGGTCGCTGGCTCTCCCCCTGAGCCCTGTCGGAAGTTCCAGGTGTCCACTTGCCCCCAAGGCTGGGCACTGCACAGGAGAGACAGTCAGAAAAAGCAGAATCTTAGGCAGGTGCTGCTGACCCATTGGGTAGGAGGTCTAAGAATCAAGATCTGCAGGATGGGGGATGAGGCAGTGGGGGGCTTTTCTCTGGAGTGGGACCCTCTCTTGGAAGCTGGACTGGATGGCAACATTACTCTGCTGGGCTGTCACTAACCAATCAAAACCAGTGGCCACTTGCCAATCTTCTGTCTTTGTCCAGGGCAGAATTGAATCTTGTTCAAATAAACTCAAAGGCCAGGTAGATCATTGAAGCAAAGACTGGAGAACTTGGCACTCTCTAGCCCGCCAGCCCTACCCAAACATCCTCAAGGTATCTGCGTAACCAGCTCATTGCCCTGCCTACTCCGACCAGAGAATGTGGAAAGAAGCCCCGGACCTCTGTGCAGCAGTGGAGGCCCGCTTGGCTGCTCCTGGCCTGCATCTCTGGCCTCTTCAGCCTTTCCTCCAAATTCTACTCTGTGCACAAGTTGCTGGTCACCTCCCTGCACACGCTGTGTGGCTTCTGGCCTCGGGGCCTCTGCACACGCAGTCTCCTCCACTGAGTGCTAGAAACAGACCCTCAGACGCGAATTCAAGTGCAAGGAATATATTTTGGGTGGTGATCTCAGGAAGCACCCATAGCAGGTTAGGTAATCAAAATAGGGAAGAAAGACAATAAAATGGATGTTATGAAACCAGTCACCACTGTGGGCAACTAGACCTCAGACCCATCAGGGAACTCTGGGAGACAGTGAAGAGCATGCGTTTCAGTCATTCCAACCCAGTCGCAAGGGAAGGATCACGTACCTTCCAACTTCGCCCAGTCGTGAGCTGCGGGCTAATTCCAGGGGCTAGTTCCAACTCTCTGAAACTTCTGACTGAGCGTGCACCCATGGCCAGATGAAAGCGCTTAAGCAGACATCTGCAGGGAGCAAGAGTGGGCATCTGTGTGGGGGACACAGGCCAGGTAGCAACAGCATCTGCTACAAATGTTTCTTGCTTCCTGATCTTTTGCAAGCAGACTCCTATTCACTCTTCAAAGCCCAGCTCAGATGTGACCCCCTCGGGGAAGCCTTCCCTGACCCTCCTAAATCAGTCAATCACTTCATGAGCTTCTAATATCTGCATGAATCACAGTGGATTGTTATTGCCTGTCCCACAGGGAAGTGAACAACTTAAGGTCAAGGGTTTTACATCTTGGGCGTTAAGAACACGCATGTCACGCAGTCTTGATTTCTGCTCTCCTGGCCCCTCTGAACAAACTGTGGTCTCCCATCTGTCCCCAGGGCCTGGTTGTTATTGGGCCCTCAGTGAATGTCCAGATAAAGGGATTGGAATGACAATTTCAGCTCATTGACTTTTCCTCTTTCCTCTAAATTTTCCTGGTATTTCCATGATGGATGTTTTGGTCCAGCTAGTGGGTCCTGATTCTAATTCCTCTTCAGAATCACTAGGAGAACATTTAAAAAACTTTGGGGACTGGAGCCCCATCCCCCTGAGATTCAAATTCCATTACTGGGATCACTGACTTCAACTTTCATAATAATATGAAGTCTCAAAGAAATTCCCAGATTCTCACCGGGACAAGGGCATGCAGGGAGTGAGTTTGCCATGAAGTCCTATGGGGAGGGAGCCAGAGGGCAGGCAGCCTGGAGTCCATGCTGGGAGACAAACGTGGAGGAAGCAGAAATTAGAAATTAAAAGAAATGAACTGGACATACGGGCAGCCACATGGTTAGAGCTTAAAAACAAACATAGAAAAAAGGGAACATGGCAGATCAATGCTTTATGACAATACGATGTAAATGACTGAGAACCACAATGAGATCGTGCCGTCCTTAGGAAGGGGCTCTCAGATGTAGCTGCCCACTAGATTTGCCTGGTAACCCTTAAAGATTCCTATGCCCATGTCCTCTCCCAAAGCCACTGCAGTGGAATCTCTGGGGTGAGACCCAGTATTTTTAAAATGCGAAGCCTGGGCTGAGAACTGCAGAACACGGGAGAACGGCTATCTCAATTCTTTGTCCCCAGAGGGGAATTCATCCTGTAATAATGTTACAAGGGTAAACTGAGAACTAACTATGTGCCAGGCACTGTGCTCAGAGCTTTGCACACATTACCTACCCTTGTGTGGAGAGTTCTTTCATAATCCCTATTTCATAGATGGGGAAACCGAGGCACGGAGTGGTGAAGTCAGTGACCAAGGACTCAACAGCTGTTCAGTAGCAGAGCAGGCTTGTCCTCAGTACCCGGGGCTGCGAGTCCGGCAAAGGAGTCCTTGGCACCTCCCTCCTGTGTGCTCCAAAGTAGCTCCCTCTGACGCCCTTTGACTCACTTCGTTCGGCAACCGCAAGGACTTGTTGTTTCCCATAAATTCCTCATGGTGTTTTTTTTTTTTTTTTTCAAACCTCAACACACAGGCAAACCCCACATCATGAAGGCTGATCGGCTTTTGAAGGCGAGACCTTCATTCCAAAGGTCACAGCTGTATGAGCCATGTTTAATACGGCTTATTTTAAATTGCTCCCTCAACCCTGTGAAAGGCGGGAAGTCTTAAAATTACTTCTCCCCAAAACTGGCGCCACCCTGCCCTGGAAGTTCTCTGACCTGTTTCATAAGGAATTATTAATTATGATTTGTTTTTATAATTGTCCACTTGGAGGCTTGGATGACACACGCTCAGACTTGCCCATCCTTTTTTAAAAGAAGGAATCAAAAGTTCATGGAAATCAGTTATATTTAACGAGTGGAATTACTTGGGCTCAGTCCTGGATTAGCTGTGTGACCTTGGGCAAACCCCTTCCCTCTCTGAGCCTCTGTTTTTCTAGTTGTAGTAGGAAGAGTGTGGATTAATATCTCTCATGGGATTTAGAATATGTATTTCCTGCCGGTCGCCGTGGCTCACGTCTGTTATCCCAGCACTTTGGGAGGCCAAGGTGGGAGGATCATTTGAGGCCAGAAGTCTGAGATCAGCCTGGCCAACATGGTGAAACTCTGTCTTTACTAAAAATACAAAAATTAGCCAGGTGTGGCAGCGCATGCCTGTAATCCCAGCTACTTGGGAGGCTGAGACACAAAAATCAATTGAACCTGGGAGGCAAAAGTTTCAGTGGGAGATCATGTCACTGCACTCCAGCCTGGGCAACAGAGCAAGACTTTGTTTAAAAAAAATTATATATATATAATATATATATATATATTTCCCAGACCATGAATATGCCAGGGGTATATGAAAAGGCTTTAAGTGGTACATGGATGGGCATTTTATGAGTTGTATTTTTTATTTCAACTTTTAAAATTTCATAGTATTACATTTCATTTGTAAATGCAGACATTTCTTGTTGTTGGGATGGTCAACGAGGAGGAGGAGCTGCTTCATGCAGTCAGTCACTCAGGAATCTGGCAGATGGGGGCTCACTCATCTGCAACAGGTCTTCCAGGGTTTCCCTGAGGATCAGCATCCAGCCAGCCGCCAGAAGAGGGGAGGTGATGGAGGAGAAACCCATGCTCAACCAGCTCAGCCGAGAATGACGTACACATCAGTTCCCCTCACATTTCACTGGATAGAATTTATCACATGGGTCCACCTAGATGCAAAGGCAATTGGGAAATGTAGTCCCCTGGCTGGGTGACTGCTTACCTACAACACTTAGGAGGAGGAGCATGAGTCTTTGGTGGACCCTTGGTTATCTCTGTCTTAGTAGTCTCTTTTTATTTTTATTTTATTTTACTTTATTGATTTTTTGAGACAGAATCTCGCTCTGTCTCCCAGGCTGGCGTGCAGTGGCGTCATCTCAGCTCACTGCAACCTCTGCCTCCTGGTTTAAGCAATTCCCCTGCCTCAGGCTCCTGAGTAGCTGGGATTACAGAGGTGTGCCACCAGTTAATTTTTGTATTTTTTGTAGAGACAGGGTTTCACCATGTTGGCCAGGCTGGTCTGAAACCCCTGACCTCAAGTGATCCACCCACCTTGGCCTTCCAAAGTGCTGGTATTACAGACGTGAACCACCACGCCTGACCAGTAAGTTGGCGGCAGTGGGATTTGAACCCATGCCTCTGAAGAAACAGTGTCTTAGACCGCTTGGCCACTCTACCTCCATGGAAAATATTATTCTCTCTTTAAATAAATAAGTTGAAGAACAGAGATTTTCCACCCCACTTCTCAATGAATTAAAATACAATATATAATTTTCTATAGGTGGGAGGACTTATTCAATGCAATGCTAAGGTTTACTGTTTAGCTGTGGTAATCAAGACAGTCTGGTTGGCAGAGGGACAGATGCATACAACAGTGGAACAGAGTAGAGAACCCAGGAATAGACACACACAGATGTGCCCAAAAGATTTTTGACAAAGATGCAAAAGCAGTTCAATGGAAGATAAAAAGCCTTTTCAACAAATAGTGCTGGAGCAATTTGACATCCACATGCAAGAAACAAAGAAAGCGCATTGACCTAAGCCTCACACATGACACAAAACTTCACTTAAAACAGATCATAGACTTAAACGTAAAACATACAGCTATAAAACATTTAGAAAAAAGCAGGAGAAAATCAGTCTTCAGAATCTAAAGCTAGGTAAAGAATTATTAGATGTGAAAACCAAAAGCACGATTCATAAAAGGAAAAAAATGGATAAATCAGACCTCATCAAAGTTGAAAACTTTTAACCCATGAAAGGCCCTATTAAGAGGATGAAAAGACAAGCTATAGATTAGGAGAAAATACTTGGAAACTGCATATCTGACAAAGGGCTACTACCTAGAATTCTCAAAACTCGACAGAATTCTCGAGAACTCTAAAGTCAGCAGTTAAAATCCATTTAGAAAATGAGCAAAAGACACGAACAAATATTTCAGTGAAAAGAACACGCAGATGGAAATAAACACGTGAAAAAATGTTCAACATCATTAGCCATTAGGGAAATGCAAATTAAGGCCACAATTGGATATTGCTACACACCTATCAGAATGACCAAAATAAAAAACGATGAGAACTTTTGCAGTCAATCACTGGTGAGGAATGGAGACACTAGAACACTCCTACATTCCTGGTGGGAATGTAAAACAGTACCGTATTCTGGAAAACAGTTTTTTAAAAACCGCCTTATGACTTGGCATTTGCAATCCTGGACATAAAAATGAAAACTTATGTTTGTGCAAAAACTTATGCTCAAATCTTCATAGCAGCTCTCTTCATAATAGGCAAAAACTGGTAAACCACCCGGAAGCCTGTTTATGGTTTTTTTTAATTAAAAAAAGCTGTGTTTATATCCATACCATGGACTGCTACTTGCAATAAAAAGGAATAAAATATCGATAACACACAATTTGAATAAATCTTCAGAGAATTATGCTGAGTGAAAAAAGCCAATCCTCAAAGGTTACATAAACTATATGATTCCATTTATGTAACATTCTTGAAACCACACAATTATAGAAATGGAGAACAGATTAGTGGTTGCCATGGCTCGGGGGCAGGGTTGGGGGTGGGAAATGGGTTTGGTTATACAAGGGCAATGAGGCATCCTCGTGGTGATAGAAATGTCTGTATCTTGAGTATATCACTGTCAATATCTTTATTGTAACTGTTAACATTGAGGGAAACTGGAAAGGGTATATGGACTCTCTCTGTTTATGTCTTACAACTGCATGTAAATCTATAATAATCTCAAAAGGATACATTTTAAAAAGAATATATTATACAATTTTCTATACCCAGACACTACCAAATATAATTGCATCTTTGGTAACACAGACACACTGTTCTCAGATAGCGGAAGTAGTGCAGCGATTATGTGTGCGGCTTGACAACAGGATGGGCTGGGTTCAAATCTCAGCTAGCAGTCCCTTTACCTCCTTGGGCCTCAGTTTCCACACCTGCAGGTGGGTGAGCAATGAGAGGACCTGTCTCGTGGGGTTGCTGGGGGGACATGATGACATGATTCATGAGACATGCAGAACACAATGCTCACTTGCATCGCTGCTCAGTAAATGAAATGGTCACTTTTCCAGGCTGTAGAGAAGGCTACAGGTAGAGGCAGGCAGAGGATTGAACCCGAGAGCGTCCTCTGAGAGCTCTAGATTGGGATCATGCCTCGCCAGTCAGGGGGTTTGTTTTGACTTCTTTCTCGCAGGGAAGTGTCTGCTGAGTGGTCCATTCCACTCCCCTGAGTTTGGCCTGGTCGCTTCTTGTTTGCCCTCTGGACCCCGGTGGGTGCAAACTTTCATGGGTGTCTCTCCACAAAGAAAGACCACCTGGAGCCTGTGGTTGGGACTGCTCAGGTGGGGACACAGCCTGGTGGGTGATCCTCTGTAAGCTAATTGGAGCAGGAGTGGAACCCATGCCTACTGCATACCTACTGTGTGCCTTGTGGCTTACGTGCCCCAGCTCACAGAATTCTCCCAACAGCTTTGAGCAGTAGGTGCTATAATCACCCCTGCGTGATCCAGAAAACTGAGACTCGGAGAGGAGAATGGACTTGTCCAAGGTTGTGCAACTAGTAGGTGGCAGAGCTGAGATCTGAGCCCTGGTCTCTCTGATTTAAATCCAGAATCATTTTCACTGTTGATAATAACCTTATCACTTACTAAATATCTACTAGAGTAATAAATATGCTAGCTCTTTCTATTGAGGTATGATCACCTTTCCATTTTAGAGAAGAGGAAACAGGGGTTAGGCGAGGTGCATCACCAAGATGGACAACAGCTCAAAAAAAACAGCCAGCCTCGCAGCCAACGGGCAGCTTTCTCGTGTGCCTCCAACCCCACCTGTAGCTCTAACCCAGCTCAGCCAAGATCACTCAAGCTTTGGGACTTTTAAATGCTGAGTCAGCAAACAGCCCCTACCTTGAGATACACTGCCTAGGCAGGCTTTGGGTGTTTGCACTTCAGCTTCAGGTGTCCAGGGTCAGCTGAGACAGCAAGAGCTTCCCCTGGGGGCTGGATGGGGTCACTGGGAACCACTGAGAGACCCTTTCCCCTCTTGGCCTGGCAGACAGAGTGGCAGTTGGAAGAGGATCAAGGTGGCGGTGGTGGTAACAACTTCCTTCTGAGTAATAACATTTACTGAAAAGCAATTCTGCTTTTAGCACCAGAAGTTCACCACCCTTGCAAGCAGGCGCCTAAGAATACCTTCATTCAACCACAGTTCAGAGATTCACAGACTTCCTTTTGCACTACCTCCAGGAGAGTTTCACATTTGGTGTTGAGGGAAAACCAAATACCACAATTATTGGAGGGAGTAGGAGGGGTGTCGAGAGGGAGGTGATGTGAAGGGGGCCAGGTGGCATCAACCACATCCCCCAAGACCCCACAGGCAGCCTCTGGGCTACGGCTCAGCCTCTCGCCCTCAGTTACTGGAAAGACAGCGGACGAGCTCAGAGCGAAACCGACAGGCTGACAATTTCTCTTCCTTTTACAAGAAAAAGAAAGTGATTGTCCTTCAAACAAGCATGACTTTGGAAGCCAGGGACTTACCCTGGCCACTCTGCAAATTAGAGACAGAGCCATGCTGCTCCAGAGGCCCCGAGCCCCTGCCTGTCACCTCCAATTAGCACTGGAGTTCTTTAGGCTAGTTTTTTCTATTGCCCAAAATCCAATCTACTGGGGCATAATGGGGACTTATGGAAAAAAGAATCCAGTCTGCACTTGGGAGGGGATAGCCTTAAAATGTTAGGCGCTCACTCCAGGCAGTTGGGGGTGGCTGATGGCAAGGGAGAAGGCATGGGTGGGGAAGGAGGGGATGTACCAGGCAGAGCCAGGAGGCTCCTAAAAACAGCTCTAAAAGGCTCTCCCCCTCCCAGCAATCCAGCCTCCTGACTCACGCCAGACACAGAGGCAGCTGATGGGATGGGAAGAGGCTGGCTTTGGGAGCCACAGGGATGTGGGGGCAAACTCCAGCTCTGCCACTTGCTGGCTGTGTGATCTTGGGTGAGTAACTTCACCTCTCTGAGACTCAGTTTCCTCGCCTTTAAGATGAGGATGAGTATAGGAGGTCAGGACATGACCTTCCTGTGTTCAAAACCCTCTCATGGCTCCCACCTCACTTGGCAGAAAAGTCAAAGATCTCTGTGGTCTACCAGGCCCTACAAGATCTTTCCCGTGCTTCCCTTACAACCTCATCTCTCTCTCTCTGTCTCTCTCTCTCTCTTTTTTTTTTTTTTTTTTTTTTTGAGACAGGGTCTCACTTTGTTGCCCAGGCTGGAGTGCAGTGGTGCCAACACATCTCACTACAGCCTCAACCTCCTGGACTCAAGTCATCCTCTCTCCTCAGCCCCTCAAATAGGTAGGACTACAGACACATGCCAGCACGCCCAGCTAATTTTTGTATTTTTTGTAGTAGAGATGGGGTTTTGCTATGTTGCCCAGGCTGGTCTTGAACTCCTGAGCTCAAGTGATCTGCCCACCTCGGCCTTCCAAAGTGCATGGGATTACAGGCGTGAGCCACCACGCCTGGCCCATCTCCTCTTATTCACTCTCTCTGGTTCCCTCTACCCCTGCCACACTGGGCTCCTCTTTGTTCCTGCAACATGCTAAGCACACACCTGCCTCAGGGCTTTTGCACACGCTGTTTCTGCTGCCTTCTGCATCCTTCCTCCAGATAGCCACAGGCCTTCTTCCCTCTCCTGATCTGGGTGTCTGCTTAAATGGCCCCAGGGGTCCTGCTCTGACCACCCCCTTCCAAATTGCTCCCCTTGCCTTATCTCTTCACCCTGCGTGAATGTTTTCCCATAACACTGACCACTACTTAACACAATAATTTGGGGGGGTTCATGACTCCCCATTGGCCAGACTATAAGCTCCCAGCGGGCAGAGGCCAGTTCTCCATTGTCCTTCCTTAAATCTCAGAGCCTAGCACATAGAGGCACTCATCCAGTGTTTGTTGAATGAACAGATGCAGGGTTGTGTGGTGAGGAGGGAAGAAGGACGTGTGTGGCGGTTTAACACCAGCCAAGGATGCGTGCTCACTGTCACTTCTCTCCTCTGCCCAGCACCAGCCCCATGTCATGTGCTCGTTGAATTCCTACAATGGAAGGATGCATTTTACAGATGCAGGAATGAGGCCACAGAGCCCAAGTGACTGTCACAGCTCGCAGTGGGGCGAGGCTTTGGAATCTGATCTGCAGGACTCTTGGCCTCCAGGACGATGGTGACAGTGTCCAGTCTGACCTGGGGTCTGGGTGAGAGAAATGACGGGTGGGACCATCAGACTCTTGAGAAGGGGCCATGGCTTTGAGGATCTCCAGCCGACATCTGGGCTTAAGACTGGGGTTCACGCCCCTGCCCTCCTGTCCCACAGTCCCACATTCTGCCCCAAAGCAGAATGCAAGTCCCATCAAGGAGTCTCAGGGTTTCCAGAGAGGGGCTTTCTCAACTTTCTGTTGCTGGAAAATCCTGTCCTAGAAAGGGCAGATGCTTGAGGAGCTCCTGGATCCGGCAGAAGCCTCTGAGACTAGGAGACCCTGGTGTCCTCGCTCCCTGGCACCCAGCCAGTTCCCGAATATGAGGGACTTTCCAGAGAAGTCAGCCTCCTGGCTGCCTCCAAGCTTGCCCAGGCCTGCAGCCCAGGCCTCCATGAGGCCCAGTCCTGCCTTGGTTTCCCTGTTTTTAATTTCTTGGAGAGGCCGAGGAGTTTGGAGGTGAACAGCCTCATATGAGCACTAATTTCCCCTAGGCCTGGTGCATAGGGATTGTGGAGCCATAAACAGGCTTCTCACAGCCCCCAGGATGAGTCCTCCTCACACTCCCATCCACCCTGGACTCTGGGCTGAGCTGGGCAAGGAGCCGGTCTGGGGAGGTTGCCTGTGGGTGCGGCTCAGAGCTGGGGGCGCTACCTCTGCCCTTCTGTCCCCCATCAGAGCTGCCCCAGCTATATGAGAACCCCTCCCATAGCGGCTACAACAAAGGGCGCGCAGGTAAGACACCAGGAGTAACTGTTGGAGCTTTGTTATACTCAAGGGCGTTCATATCCATCAAGCCCCCTAGAGCAGACCTCCATGACGGCTGCCCATGGGCCAGATCCAGTCTGGAGATATGTTTAGTTTGGCCCTTGAAGTATTTTTTTTTCTTAATGTGAATCAATTGCCAACATCTGACATTCCAGGAGATTTCACATAAAATCCTTTTCTCTGACTTCTCTAGAGAAATGGGAAAATGTGGCCATACTGGGCCCACATTCCTGCTGGACACAGGAGGCTTGGAAGTGGGGTCGCAGGTACCCCTTTCCTAGTGGCACATAGTAGGTACCTTCCTGTTCACTCAGTCCCTGAGTGCCCCACTTTCCTTATATAATTTCCCTGCCAGGGTCTTGAAGTATGAGTAGGAGTGCGCCAGAAAAGGGCGGTGGAAAAGCGTTCCAGCAACGGGGAACAGTGTGAGTCGGTGAGATGCATCTGTTCAAGATTCACTCGACAAGTATGTATTGATGCTTACGGTATACACAGGGACATACAGCAGGAAACCAAACAAATCAAAATCTCTGCCCTCTGGTTCTCATCTAGGGGTGGTTTTGTTCCCCATGGGACCCTTGGTTATGTCTGGAGATGTGTGTGGTTGTCACAGCTGGGTGGAGGGAGGATGCTATCAGCAGCTAGTGGGGAGAGGCCAAGGAGGCTGCTGAACCAATCCTACAAAGCCCAGGGCAGCCTTCAGGCACAGAATGATCTGGCCCCAAATGTCTGTCAAGCCAAGGTCGAGGGACTCTGGTCTGGAGGCACAGACACCAAACAGGACAAGCCAATAAACTCAAACTGTGAAGCCAGCGGCTGATGAGTGCTTTCTGATTAAATGAGCCAGAGCATGGTGATGGGGGATGAAGAGGGGTGTGGCTGCTCAAATAGGTGCCGTCTGAACAGAGGCAGGTCCTGAAAAGATTGTGGCACCGCTGGCAGGGTGGCCCTGGCATTGTAGGTGTTCACTGAGCGGCACTTTCTGTCTTTCTACCCTGCCTAATCTTCATCATGGCCTTGCTGTGGAGCAGGGATCTGTGTTCCTGACCGGGCATCACAAGCCGTTAAGAGGCCGACCCAGGACCCCTGACCACTCAGTCAGTGTCCTTGTGCTGCCTAGAGGTGGAGATGGTCTCTGAATTGCCTTCTCTCATTCAATCCATCAACAAACATCTAACAGGAGCCCACTGGGGCATAGTGGGAGGGAGCAACTTTAGGGTGAGCTGCTTAGCTTACAACATGTGGTAAGTACACAGGAAAGACTGGTACACAGGAAAGGAATGAAAAGAAGGAGTAAGTGAAGAAACAAGGCTCAGTCCATTAAGAAAATGATCATGGCCAACATTGATTGGGCAGCTACTATGTGGCAGGCTCATCCTAAACTCCCCGTGTGAGAGTCTTACTGAAGGAATACCTCTGAAAGGGGGGCCAATGACCATGCCCACTTCCAAGGTGAGAAGACTGAGGGGAAGAGAGGCAATGTCAACTGCCCGAGGCCTAGCAAGAGAATGGCAAGGCCGTCGCTGGAGCCTGGGCCTACTAAATCCCAGGGTGCACCTGCTGCCTCAGTGTTGTGTACACTGTGATTCAAATCATTATGCCACCAGCCTTGTGAAGTAGGTGCTAGCATTATCCCATGTTACAGATGAGGAAGCTCAGATGGGAAGTGACTTGCCAAAGGTCACACAGCGTGTGTGTTTGAATCTAGATTTCACGCTTTCAACCATCAAACCCTGCCCCTCGTAAGCCCTGGCCGCCCTGTGTGGAGGGTGTGTAAGTCCCAAGGGGTTGGGGAGGGAAAGTGGGCCAGGGAGCTAAGCCCTCCAGGGTCTGCAGGACCAGGCAAGAGGCTCTGAAGGAGGCAGGGTCCCTGGTGGGCAGATGGGAGCAGGTGGGCCTGGGGAGCCGCCAGCCTTCCACCCCCACGTGAAGGCATGCCCGCCAGAAGGACCTGTGGAGAGGCCGCCCCGTGGTGTGCGCCAGGCTGACAATGGCTCCTTGTGTCTGTGCGGATGGTGGGAGAGGGGAGGTATTGTTTGCCAGGATACCTTCCCGCCAAGGCTGGCTGCAGGCGGTCCTTGTCCTAGGACGCTTGGCACGCGGCTGTTCCGGGCGCCAGAGGGAAGTGTGTGTGTGCATGTGTGTGGCTGGGTGTTCTGGGCCACGTTGGTGCTGGCCTGCGGCTCCCTGGGTGTGCCTGTGCACGTGTGTGTGGGGGCGAGGGCATGTGTTTCTGTCTCTGAGTGTGCCCACGCACGTCTTGCACACCTGTGGCCAGTGTGTCTGAATAGCCTTGTGGCTTGGGGCTTCTGTGTGTCTCCCTGGGTGTGGCTGTGGCTGTGTGTCTCCCTGGTCTGGCTCTGTGTGTCTCTCTGTACTTCTGGACTGCATGTGGCTCTGAGTACCTTTGGTTTGCATGCCCACGTGTGTCTGAGCCTGTCCCTCTGCCTGTGTCTCTGCCTCCCTCGGGGTCTGTGTGTGGAGCCTCTTGATCCCAAGGGGGCAAGAGAGCCTCTGTTTCGGAGTGCTGGCTGAGTTCCATTCGTGACTGATAGGTGAGGGAGGGGGCTTCAGGCAGAGGGAATGGCAGGTGCCCAACCTGGGGGGCAGGACGGAACTGGCAGACCTGCAAGAGCAGCTAGGAGGCTGGGTGGCCTCAGTGAAGTGAGCGGAGGCGAGAGGACACCAGGGGCCACCCGCAGGCCAGAGTCCGAAGTGAGGTGCAGCCATCGGAGGATCTGGATGGGACCATGATGTGGTCTGTTTCATGGCAACGCCTTTGGCTGCGGGTGAAAATGGGTTGTAGAGCAAGCCTGAGAGGTGTTGGGAGTCGCTGTGGCCAGTGTTAGGAAGCAGTGTGTAAGTCCCAAGGGGTTGGGGAGGGAAAGTGGGCCAGGGAGCTAAGCCCTCCCGGGTCTGCAGGACCAGGCAGGAGGCTCTGAAGGAGGCAGGGTCCCTGGTGGGCAGATGGGAGCAGGTGGACCTGGGGAGCCACCAGCCTTCCACCTCCACAGCGCCACCTCAAGGAACCCCCACTCCATGGCGGGGATTGCAACTTCCCCATTTTGCAGAGGTGGAAACTGAGGCCCAGGGAGGAGAAATGTCTCCCAAGGCCTGCAGACTGGGAACTGGTCCCATGCTAAAGCCAACTCTCAACCTCCTCCATCTTGGCTGCCTGCCCCTCTGCAAGTCCCTCTGCGTCTCGAGGCTCTGGTGACACCTGTGCTAAAGTCAGAGAACCTGGAGTCCTTGTCAGGAACCCGGACTCTGGAGCCAGACGACTTGGGTTCGAATCCTGCCTCTGTAGCTGTGTGACCTTGGGCAAGTCACTTAGCCTCTCTGCGCCCCAGCGTCCTCATTGGCCAAATGGGAGTGCTTGGTCATCATTACCTCCAAAGTGCTGTGCCACTGGATCCCACTTGTGACAGCCACATCTCCTATCCCTGCTTTATTTTTCTCCAAAACACCCATCACCTTCCAGCATACTACATCTTGTATTTACTTCCGATGACACTGGAATGTCCGTTCCACGGCATTTTGGGTGTTTTGTTCATGAGTAGTGTCTACAACAGGGTCCCGGACATAGTTGGCGCTCAGTACATTTTTGTTGAAAGAACCAGGTAATACATGTGACATATGGAAACACGACAGCCTGGCACGCATTGGGTGGAACGGAGGTGTTTGCTATTGTCATTAACTGGGGAGTGGGCATTTGGAAGCATAACAGCCCAGTCAATCCCAATTAGGAATGGGTGTCCCATCACCTTTACTGCACATCCTTCTTGCTTTCAGGGCCTGCTTAGCCCACCCTGGACCAGATGTCTCTTATATTGGTCTCTGAAAATACGGAGACTCTGGCAGGTGCTATGAGCTGCTGGTTTCAAGCCTCATGAGGGATCAGTGACTCAGTTTCCCCACCTGACCACAGCTGATCCAGAGGCTTCGATGGTCTTTGTTCTCTCAGGACTCTCCCCTGTATATTCCCCTATATATATTCCCCCTGACCACCCCACTGCCCCAGATCCCAGTCCCTCTGTCGATAAATACAGTTGGCAGCTCTGGCAAAAATGTCCTGCCAATGGTACAGTGAGTCGTTGGTGAATATTTAGGAAGCCCAGCGGGTTTGTCAAGAAAGCAGCTTCCTGAGCATAAATATTTCTAAGAATGAAAGGAGGGGCCTCGGCCTCAGAGATCACTGGGTGATCATGTCCAGCCCCCTGCTGCCTGGCCATTGCTTCTGGGATCCCACTGGCACCTGGCATCCTGGTTTCCTGAGAAGAGTCAGGAGGTGCAGGGGGAATCCAGGCCCAGGCAGAGAACAACCTGCTCTGTCCTCTCACTTCCTTCCTGCTTTTCTTCCGGACTCCCATCCCTGGCTGGGACATGCCACGGTTGCCAGGAGCTGCACAGGAGAAGCAGGTTGGGGGCTGACCAGGGTGGCCATGGCTTCTTTGAGGACCCGCTGTGGTGTGGGGGCTTAGTTCAGCATAACTGGATAACCTTGGTATCAGCCTTCCTCTCCTGCAACTGCCGAGGTTCAGGCCTCTTCTCCCATTCCTCTCTCCACCCCACATTTATTGAGCACCTACTATGTGCCCAGCCTTCGGACACAATGAAAAGACCTCTGCCCTACCTTTGCCCTGGTTCTGACGCACAGTACCAGTCCTGGGACAGCTGTGACAGCTGCTCAATTGTCCCTTTCAGTCTCTCCCTGTCCCAGCCCTTCCCCTTCCACAACTGCTGAGTTCATCTTCAGAAAGCACAACTCCAGATCTTGCTTTTGCTGTGCTCTAAAACCATCAATGGCTCCCCGCTGCGACCCAGAGAAAGTCCAGACGCCCTGGCTGGGTGAGCCTGGTCCTGCTCCATCGACCCCGACTGCCCTCTGCAGCTTGGTTCCCCACGTAGCCAGCCACGAGGATGACCCCTGGGTTTTGAAACACACCTGGCCCCTCCCACCTCCTTACTCTTGCTCCAGCCGCTCCTGCCAGCCCAGTGCCCTTTCTCAGCCCACCTCTCACGTCTGTGGTCTTTTGTTTCTTTCTTTCTTTCAGGACACATCACACAGTGCTTTGAATTGCACTTATTTATATCTTCCCTTCCTCCCAGAGGGCAGGAAGTTGCCAGATTCATTTCTGGGCTTGGCGCCAGGCTCAAAGTAGGTCCTCGTTAGATTCGCTGGCTGAGCTGGTGAGGATGCTGTATTTGCGTGGGTCTGGGGCCACCCAGCACGTGTGCCCCTTCTTCTGGAGACCACATTGAGTTTCCCCTGAGGTGCCTCCACCACCTTGGTCTTGTGAATTAAAGGAGTTGACCCCATCTATCCCCAGGGTCGACTCAGGGCTGCAGGCCTGGCCCATCAGGCCCCTGGCCACATGGATTGGTTCAGGGGTGAGCACACAATCCAATCAGGGCCAATAAATTAATCCTGTGACTTTGGAAAGGGAAAGACATTGCCACCTTGAGGTGGCTGAGCTCATTGTAGGATGTCAGCCTGGAGCAGCTGAGGCCACTGTGCCGCCCTGAGAGGAGAGACCACCTGAGAATGCCGGTGACGTTGGGCAAAGCAGAGCCAAGAGGTGTAGACAGCCCCCAGATGAAAATCATTATCGGTGCTCCTGGATCCAGCTGTATCTGAAGCAGACATGACTCTCTCATTCTTCCTTTTTAGAACCCACCGTGGGTTGGGTTTCCATTGCCTGCAGCTACAAGAAATCCTGACAAATAGCTGAGCCTTCTGAATATACCTTACTGTCCACACTGCCATTACTCCATGTGGAATTCTTTCATGAGGAACCCCTTTGAACATCCAAAGCTGGGGGAGGCGTCTCTTCCCCCACGGAGCTCAGGTGCTAGTTTCTTTTCTCACTCATGGGCAATATGAGCAGTGATCACTGGTTCTGGCTGCCTCAAGTTCCTTTTGGGACAAGGAAGAGAGCAAGTAGAATAACCTAAAGGACTAAAATGGGCTCGAGTTCCCAAGGGCTAAGTCTAGGCCCTCAGCCCCACCACTGCTCAGTATGGATAGGCACACAGCAGATGCTTCTCAGCCATTCACTGCTTTACAGTGCAAGGCAAGTTTTCTCAACCTGGGCCCTTGGGCATTCTGGACCGGCTGCTTCTCTATGAAATACCCCAGGTTTGGTTAGGAGTGAGTTGCTCAGTCTGTTCTACTGACATTTGGTGCCAAATAACTCCTGGCTGGGGGCTGTCCTGTGCATTGCAGGACTTGTTTAGCAGTGTCCCTGGCCTCGCTACCCACTAGATGCCAGTAGCACCCCCTTCCCTGAGTTGTGACAGCAACACATATCTCCAGACGTTGCCAAACGTTCCTTGCAGGGCAAAATCACCCCCTGGTTGAGAATATCTGCTGTAAGTAAAGTGTGTCTCACAGGACCCAGCACATAGTAAGTGCTCAATAAATATCAGCAAAGATGGTTTGGTGACGATGATGCTAAAGATGATCACTGAGGAAATGTGGGACCTCGGTGAGACCCAGATTTGCCTAACTTAAATGGGAAGGAAATTTATTAGAGGAACATGAGTGAGCTTACAGAACTTACGAGAAAGCGGAAGAGTCAGTTCAAAACAACCCAGAAACGGAGGCAGTTCAGTAGATCCCGACAGCAAGAAGCAGATATGCTGATAGTGGCAATGAGCTATTCCCGTTTCAGCCATCCCCCAACTTCCTCCTTCCTAACAGAACCTATTTTGCTCATTTTGCACAAGAACTCCATGCCCCTACCCTTTCCATGGGCTCCAGGAAGATGGAGCCTCAGCCAAGCCTCAGGGGACTGATTCCCGTTGCTGTAAGTCAGCCACGGTGCCCCCCACCCCAACAAGGCCAGTGATTGATTTAAGCTGGACATGGAATGGGATTTTGGCCAATGAGATGTGTTGAGAAATTTGTTGGAGGGCAAGCGAGAGAGACAGAGGCTTATTTCACTTTGTATAATACAAGTTTTCTTCTTTTTGAAGGCTGAATAATATTCTTTTTTTTTGAGACAGAGTTTCGCTCTTGTTGCCCAGGCTGGAGTGCAATGGTATGATCTCGGCTCACCGCAACTTCTGCCTCCCAGGTTCAAGCAATTATCCTGCCTCAGTCTCCCGAGTAGCTGGGATTACAGGCATGTGCCACCGTGCCTGGCTAATTTTTTGTATTTTTAGTAGAGGCAGGGTTTCTCCATGTTGGTCAGCTGGTCTCAAACTCCCGATCTCAGGTGATCCACCCGCCTCGGCCTCCCAAAGTGCTGGGATTACAGGTATGAGCCACCGCGCCTGGCCAATAATATTCTTTTGTATGCGTATACCACATTCTCTTTATTCCTCCATCCTTCGATGGAAATTTTTCTGCACCTTGGCTATTGTAAATAATGCTGTAATGAACATGGGAGTGCAAATATCTCTTTGAGAGCCTGACTTCAGTCATTTTGAATAAATATCCAGGGGTGAGATTGCTGGATCGTTATGCTGGGTGAAATAAGCCAGTCCCAGAAGGACAAACGCTGCGTGATTCCGACAGCCAAACTCAAAGAAGCAGACAGTAGAAGGTGGTTTCCAGGAGTTGAGGGAGGCAGGAATGGGGAGTTGCTGTTCAGTGGGTATGAAGTTTCAGTTATGCAAGATGAGTAAGTTCTAGAGAGCTGCTGTGCAACATCATATCTATAGCTAACAATGCCATAGTGTACACTTAAAAGTTTGTTACAAAGGTAGCTCTCATGTTAAATGTTCTTAGTACAATTTAAAAAAGCATTTATAAAACATCATTACATGTAGTTTCCAATGCTGCCCACACTTAAAAAAATTATTTATGAGAGCACTTAGATAAAAGAAAAAAGGAGAGGGAGGTTTTATCTCATAAGTGTTGTTGGAGAAGGGCTGTGATGTCTGGAGCAGCAGCAGCTATCCTGAGTCAATGAGGAGAGCCAGCTGGAAGACAAAGCCTGAGTTCTAGGACCTGAGTCTTTGCTGATGTCACCAAGCTGCCAAATTAACCAATCTCTGATTCTCCATCACTTCCAAACATCTGATCTATGAGATAATAAGTTTCCTTACTTTTAAAGCCTCTTGAGGTTGAGTTTCTATTCCTTACAGTCAACAGGATTGGACCAGTGTGCCAAAATCTATGGATTAGTGGTTGCTTCCAAATTGCCCTTGACATTGTCCACCTGTCTTCTGAATAGTGCAGAGGGACTGAATCTCACTGCCAGGGAGGCTGAGCACCACAGGCTTCATCTGGCTGCCCGGCATATTTGGGACCTGGAGATGTATTCAGGGTTCAGGTAGGAGGACGCCAGAAACTACCCTACCTGCCAGCTCCTCCACAGAGTTCAGACTCTGCCGTTCTGGACTTCGTTTTCTCCATCTGTGAACTGGGGATGGTAACAAACCACCAATGTCACAGGGTGTTATGAGGATTAATGAGTTATTTCAAGTAATATAATGGGCACAATGCCAGCACATGGTAAGTGCTCAGTAAATCCGAGCAAGTAAAGAAACTGCCAGAAGCTTGAGCCCGCAAGACACTCCCGATGTCTGGGGGTAATCCCAGGTTCTCCATCTTTTTTATTTTTTGAGACGGACGGAGTTTCACTATTGTTGCCCAAGCTGGAGTGCAACTGCACGATCTCGGCTCACTGCAACCTCTGTCTCCTGGGTTCAAGCGATTCTCCTTTCTCAGCCTACCGAGTAGCTGGACTACAGGCGTCTGCCACCACACTTGGCTAATTTTTGTACTTTTAGTGGAGACGAGGTTTCACCATGTTGGTCAGGCTGGTCTCAAACTCCTGACCTCAAATGATCCACCCGCCTCGGCCTCCCAAAGTGCTGAGATTACAGGTGTGAGCCACCGCGCCCAGCCAGACCTCCATCTTTTAAAGAATGTGACTTTCTTCTCTAGGCCAGTGGGAGGCTGAGGGACACCCCAGTGTTAAGCCAAAAACAGCCGAGGCAGCATTCATGTCTCCTCCTTCCAAAGGCCCCCCATGTCTCCAGGGCTTGGGAGCCTCCAGCTCTAGGCTGCGGGGATCCCCTCTGTCATTCAGGCCCGGCCCCTCTACCCTGGGCCCTGAGCACGTACCTGGCTCCCCTAGTGTACCCGAGGGCCTTGATGTCACTGGATGGATTGAGCAATTCAACCGAGTGTGCATTTTCCAGCTCATGCTAACCACCATTCAGTCACTTCCCCTCACGTTCATGGACCAGTTGGTTCCTTGTCATTTCTCAGAGGACACCATGACCCTTCTTGTGAACTCTCCATCATGCAGGCGAGAATCTGAGTCACCTAGAGTTAGCAGCCTGATTCACCTTTGTCCCCCAAACTCCTGGCCTGGCTCTCAGATGAAAACAAATAATAATAATAATAATGAATACAGTCACTAATTCCCACAGTGTCCTGAGAACTTTACAGGTACCTGCACTGACTTTCAGGTAGGTACATGCTTGTCCCCATTTTCTAGATGAGGAGACTGAGTCCCAGAGAAGGTGAGTAACTTGCTTATAAGGGAAGGAGGAGTCGTGATCTGAAGCTAAGCAGTAGGATAGATACATTTAAGCATATTTGTTCAGACATTTAGCAAAACACCTTTGCTGAAAAAAAAGGTTTGAAAAAAAGTCATGAAAAAAAAGACTGGAAACTCTATTTTTAAATGTATTACCAGCTTGGGAGGCCAAGGCGGGAGGATCACCTGAGGTCAGGAGTTTGAGACCAGCCTGGTCAACATGGTGAAACTCCATACCTACTAAAAATACAAAAAAAAAAAAAAAAAAAAAAAAATTAGCCAGGCGTGCTGGCAGGCGCCTGTAATCCCAGTTACTGGGAGGCTGAGTCAGGAGTATCACTTGTACCCGGGAGATGGAGGTTGCAGTGAGCTGAGATCGCACCATTGCACTCCAGCCTGGGCAAGAAGAGTGAAACTCCGTCTCAAAAAAACAAAAATAAAAATAAATAAATGTATCACCAGCTCCATTCATTCATCAGACACATATTTCCGCAGTAGATACCTTGTGCCTGGAAGGTGCTTCTTACAAGGGACATGGGAGTGAACAAACAGGTAAGGTCCCCTCCCCACTGGAACTCATAGTCCAGTGAACGCAATCAATCCATTTAGGACTTGAACATTTGAAATTGAGACAGCCCTGCGTCTATAACTATCAGAACTGTGTGAGATCCTGAGGTGGAAAGATGGTGACTTCTCTGGGCTTTTTTGCTCAAACACAATTCTTTTAAGAAAGAGACCTGCGTCTTGGGCTGATCACCACAGTGTGAGGATGTGAGAGAGACCCAGGGACCTCACAGACCATGTAATGTCACAGAAGGCACAGGACTGCCAGGTGCATTGGCTCACACCGTAATCCCAGCACTTTGGGAGGCGGACATGGTGGCGTCGCTTGAGGTCAGGAGTTCAAGACCAGCCTGAGCAACACAGCAAGACTCTGTCTCTGCAAAAAACCAAAAACCAAAAACCACAGGGCTGAAAGATCAGACCAGCTGCCTGGAATCTCAGCCCGGAAGCTCACCAGCATGTGACCGAGGGCAGGCCATGTGCTCTCTCCTCAGAAAGACTCAATTTTCTCATCTGGAGACAGGGACAATGAATCCCTTTCAAGATCCCCATGAGAATACAGGTTGAGCATCTCTAATTCACAAATCTGAAATCCGAAATGCTCCCAAATCTGAAACTTTTTGAGTGCCGACCTGACGCCATAAGTGAAAGCCCGCAGTTGTCTATTGTCACTGCTGTTTCACGGCTGAGCCCGGTATCTGCTGATATTACTGTTCTGCTTGGTCACCCTGAGCTCCTTATTTTTCCACTGTATTAATGCTATGTCTTACTTTCTACCATGGAGTACTTACGTGTGAGTAAGTATAAGACAATGGTTGCTTATTGATAGCATATAAATTCAGAGTCAGGAATACGGGTGATGCCAAACAACCACAGATTGTCCACGTGGGTGACTGAGATAGGCGTGGGACTCCTTTCATTCTGATGGTGCAATGTAACAAAATTTGTTTCATGCACAAAATTATTAAAAATTGTGTACAGGCCGGGCACGGTGGCTCACACCTGTAATCCCAGCATTTTGGGAGGCCGAGGCAGGTGGATCATAAGGTCAGGAGATTGAGACCATCCTGGCTAACACGGTGAAACCCCATCTCTACTAAAAATACAAAAAATTAGCTGGGCGTGGTGGCGGGTGCCTGTAGTCCCAGATACTTGGGAGGCTGAGGCAGGAGAATGGAATGAACCCAGGAGGCGGAGCTTGCAGTGAGCCGAGATTGCGCCACTGCACACCAGCCTGGGCGACAGAGTGAGACTCCATATCAAAAAAAAAAAAAAAAAGGCCGGGCGCGGTGGCTCAAGCCTGTAATCCCAGCACTTTGGGAGGCCGAGACGGGCGGATCACGAGATCAGGAGATCGAGACCATGCTGGCGAACACAGTGAAACCCCGTCTCTACTAAAAATACAAAAAACTAGCCGGGCGAGGTGGCGGGCGCCTGTAGTCCCAGCTACTCCGGAGGCTGAGGCAGGAGAATGGCGTAAAACCCGGGAGGCGGAGCTTGCAGTGAGCTGAGATCCGGCCACTGCACTCCAGCCTGGGCGACAGAGTGAGACTCCGTCTCAAAAAAAAAATTGTGTACAATTGCGTTCAGGCTCTGTGTATAAGGTGTGTATGAAACATAAGTAAATGTCATGTTCAGACTTGGGTCTCATCCCTAAGATATCTCATTATGTATATGCAAAGATTCCAAAATTTGGAAAATACAGAAATCCAAAACAGTTCTGGTCCTAAGCATTTTGGATAAGGGATCCTTAACCTGTACCCTGTGTCAATGTAGGATATACTATGTAGGAAAATGTATTCACGGTTCAACCCCCCGTCACCTGAGGGAAAGTCGATTCCAGAAAAGCCACGTGATGAAAGTTCTTCATCTTTGTGGACCTCATCTGGGCTCAAACACATGTTATAGACCTCTCTACTAAAAATACCAAAAAAAAAAAAAAAACTATTCTGGCATGATGACAGGTGCCTGTAATCTCAGCTATTCAGGAGGCTGAGGGAGGGGAATCGCTTGAATCCAGGAGGCAGAGGTTGCAGTGAGCCGAGATCGTGCCACTGCACTCCTGTCTGGACAACAGAGAGAGACTCAGTCTCAAAAAAATAAAAATAAAAAAATAAGAAACTCTCCCAATTTTTAGACGTTTCCCACTAATGAAGGCAAAGCATTGACTTACCACCTTGCACCTTCTGGGATGGCAAATGATCAAAAAGACAGACACTAGCAAATGTTGGCAAGGGTGTGAGCAACTAGAACTCTCATATCTTGCTGGCTTGATAGTAAAAAGGTACAGCCGATTTGGAAAACAGTCTAGCAGTTCCCCAAAAGTGTAGATTGAGTTACTATATAACCCAGACTTTCCACTTCTAGGTATATACCCAAGAGATACAGAACTATATGTCCGCACAAAAACTCACACACAAATGTTCATAGCAGCACAATTCATCATAGCTGCACGGTGAAAACAGCTCCAATGTTCCTCACTGGATGAATGGATAAACACCATGTGGTGGGGTCGTACAATGGAATATTATTTGGCAATAAAAAGAATGAACTACGAATTCACACTACAATGTGAATGAACCTCGAAAACATGATGCTGAGTAACAGAAGCCAGACACAAGGCCACATAGGGCACGATTCCATTCCTAGGAAATGCCCCGAAGTGGCAGATCTATAGAAACAGCAAGTAGAGCGGTGGTTTGGGGAGGCTGGGGTGAGGGCATATGGGGAGTAGGCATGGGTACAGCGTGTTTTGAGGAGGTGATGAAAATGTTCTAAAATTGATTGTGGTGATTATTGCATAACTCTGTGAATTTACTTAAAACCATTAAATTGTACATTTTTACAGCGTGAATTTTATGGTAGGTAAATTATATTTCTTTTTTTTTTTTTTTTTGGAGACAGAGTCTCGCTCTGTCGCCCAGGCTGGAGTGCAGTGGCCGGATCTCAGCTCACTGCAAGCTCCGCCTCCTGGGTTTAAGCCATTCTCCTGCCTCAGCCTCCCGAGTAGCTGGGGCTACAGGCGCCTGCCACCTCGCCCGGCTAGTTTTTTGTATTTTTTAGTAGAGACGAGGTTTCACCATGTTAGCCAGGAGGGTCTCGATCTCCTGACCTCGTGATCCGCCCGTCTCGGCCTCCCAAAGTGCTGGGATTACAGGCTTGAGCCACCGCGCCCGGCCGGTAAATTATATTTCAATAGGGCTGTTAAAATACAAAATTGCTGGCCTAACAGAGCTCCTTGGTGGGTTAGAGTCAACCACAGGCCATGCTTTTTCCGTTCCTTCATTCCGGAGGTTATCCTCAGTTATCCGGAAACTTCAGCTACCTGGAACACTGGTTCCTGCACACCAGGCGGGACTGTCCCAGGAGGCAGAATTTCCCTATGGGGCCCAGCAGTGACAGAGAAACACCCTGGAATGGGAGGTGAAGGGTGTTGCTGCTGACATTTCCTGTTTTGCTTTTTTTGTAAAAATAAGCCATTAAATGTAGGTAGAGAAAGGTTCTGCTGGTAACTTCTAGCTTCAGACAAGAAGGAAGTGGAGGGGGTGAGCTGGTGGGAAGATAGTGGTGGGCAGAGGCCAGGTGAAGCCGTGCAGATCCTGGGTGGCCTGAGGGGAGATTCAGCAGGACAAGCGCTGACCTGATCGCTGGCTGGTTTTGCCCCTTCACCCATCAGCCAGTGGCTTAGCACCTACTGCATGTCAGGCACTGTGTTGGGTGGTGGGAGAACGTCGCATGGGAGCGTCTTAGGAACATCCACACGGGAAGGAGCTGGAGAGAATCGGGGAAGGAGATGGAGAGAATCTGGGAAGGCCTCTTCGGGGAGGTGACATTTCAGCTGAGACTTGAATGAAGTGACATCTGGGGCAGGGGATCTGTGTGGGGGACAGGAACTGCAAGCGCACAGGCTGTACCGTGCCTGGCCCCAGAGAAAGAGGCTGCACAGCTGCAGCCAAGGGGAAGAGGGAGACAGGGTCGGTTAGGAGGTCAGGAAGGCCATGAGGGAGGTCCCAGACCAGGCAGGGCCTTGCGGGCTGTTGTGAGGACTTAGGCTTTGCTCTAAAAGAGGTGGGAGCCATGGAAAGCTCTGAGCAGAGGGTCCTGACCTGACCTCAGTTCTAATAGTATCCCTCCAGCCCAAGGGGAGAATGGGTTGGGGGTAGGGGCAGAGCAGGGAGGCCAGGTGACTGCAGGAGACCAGAGGGGAGTAAGGAACAGTGGCTGGTCCAGGGTGGTGCAGGCTGAGGTGGGAAAAGGTAGTCATTGTTTTCTCCCCCCTCTACAATGTACCTGCTGCCCAGAGATACGGGGCAAGTGAAACCAGAGATTCCACACACATATGAGACACACACACACACACACACTCTCAATATATGTCCTAAGTAGACATGGATCCTATGCACTGTAGTAGACACACTCATATATGTCCTTCGTAGATATAGATCCTATGCACATATTTCACACACACTCATATATGTCCACATAGATGTAGATTCTACATGCAAATTATACACACACGTATGTTCTACATTCATATAGGTTCTACACATATATTACACACATATATATTTTGCATACATATAGATTTGGCACATATATTAGACACACATTCAATATTCCTATAGATTACCTATAGAATACCTTATTTGCATTCTATTTGTATGTGTGGGTTTGAGACATACACACGCATATAGACTGCATACATAGAGATTGACACATGTACTATACACACACACTCACAGACTCTACATATACGTAGATCTGTCACACATATTATAAACCAACTTGATCCTGAGTTCTGGCACCTGGGGTCGATGAACTTGGGTCTTGGAAGGGGCACAGCTCTGGAGTTAGGGGGTGCAGGATCTGCTGCTTAGAGCTGTGGGACTCAGGCTTTCTCATCTTTAAAACGGGATGACAATACCTGCCTTGCAGGGTTGTCGGGAAGTCTTGGTGAGATCACCATTTATGCAAAGCAGTTGATCTGCTCGGGAGAACTGTTTAACAGTAGTCATCACACTAATAACGAGCTGTGTTTTGGGGCCAAGCAAACCCCACGGAGCACCTTCCTGGAACACAGGTGTGCACTCACGCCTACACACCCTCTCTCCCCTTCAGCGTGAATGGGAAAAGGAGTAGGCCTGGGGCCTCTGTTTGGGAAGGATGGACCTAGAACTCCAGTGGAAACCTGTGAGTCAGCAACAGGCATAAAACAGTTAATGGGCGCGCCGCTTCAGCTACAATAATGATGGGGAGATGGAAGCCTAGATAATGTCCAGAAGGCAGGTGGATTAGTCAGGGCTGTCTCAGTTGCAAGGAACGAAAATCCAACTAAAACCAGTTTAGGTGAAAAATAATTTTTTGGGTCACATAAAAAAATCCCAGGGGTTCTTGCTTCAGGCATAGCTAGATCCAGGTGTTTGAATGATATTGTTTTCCAAGTCTCTCTGGAAGACGGAGTTAATCAATATATGTGAAGCACTAACTAACACACCTAATGCTCAATGAGTACTAGCTGTTATTTTATTACTACAACTGCTGCTGCTACTGCCACTGTGACTGTGACTCCCACTGATACTAATATGACCCTATCAGTCCAGCAACCCAGAGGGAAACTCCAGCACTCTTTCTCAACCATGCCTATCAAAGCCCCCACACTGGCTCTCGCTGGCTGTGACTGGATCATGTGGCCATCTCTCACCACGCCCCGTGGCCCATGGCCAGGTCCTCAGTCACGTGGACATCCTTGAACCTGGAGGTGGGGTCAGCTTTGCTCAAACTCCATGGACTGAGAGTGATAGAGCGAGACTCTGCAATGGAATATCAGAAAGACAGAGACTGGAGACTGGCCAGGTCCAGCCATCCTTCATGTGGGCCTTGGTGGGGCCGTCTCTGCTGCCTGTCTGTCCCCCTACATGGAGGTTGGCTGTGCCTGTCCAATCATCCTCTTACATGCTAGGTAGTCTCCCATCCCTCCTATCACTTGAGAGTCCTGAGGCCTAGAATTTGCCAAAATGTTACTTTCATTGCACGAAAGAGACCTCTGGAATTGAACAGACTTAGGTTTGATACTCAGTTCCATTGCTTAATTAGTGTCACCTCCATGTGCCTCAGTTTCCCCCATATGTGAAATGTGGACAATGATTCTCACCTCCTTAATTCAGCACATATTTTATGGAACACATTTCTGGTACTTAGTGGCTACCACCTGCTTTAACACTTTCATTATGACTCTTGCAACAACCCTGAGAGTTCAATATAACCATCCATTTTTATACATGAGGAAACTGAGGCACAGAGAGGCACAGTCACTTGTCCAAGGTCCCCCTGCCAAGAAGGAGAGGCAGAGCCGCGATTTTAACCAGGGGGTGATCAAGCTCAGTGGCCGTCCACGTCGCCGGTGCTTCACCTGAGGAGGCTGGCAAGGTATGTCCTCTTTCATGTGCCTCAGTTTTCCTCATCTGTGAAATAGCCTCATGGCTTTGGAGCAAACAGAATGACAGATAAAAGGGACAAATGACACAGGCATCTCCATTCGTTTAACAAGTACTTATTGAGAACCTACTGTGTGCAGGGCACAAGCCAGGTTGTGGAGAAAACAGAAGTGGGTGACAGAATGGGAGAGGTTGAGAAGCTGCTAAGAGGAGGAGGCAGTTGAGCTGTGACCTGGAGCAGGCAGATGGGCCTCCCTGGGAGGATCTGGGTGTGGTAAGTGCCTGCCAGGCAGGGGGCCCCTCAAGTGCAAAGGCCCTGAGGTGTGGACAGGTGAGACAAGACCAGGACAAGCCCCGCTTTTGCTGTTGTCTGGAAACCAAGGCACAAAGAGAGGAGGGGACGGAACCAAGGCCACGCAGTTGGCCGAGGTGGAACTGGGATGTTAGGGGAGGAACAGAGGTCACGACCTCTGCAAGCTTCATCCCCCGCCCCTCACCCCCAGCCAGAATCCTCCAGAGGGGCGGCCTCCCCTTCCTAAGCCACCCCAGCTGTTGCGGAGGCCGCTGCTGTCCTGGTTCCCTTGTTTAATTACAAACAACATTTTTCGCCCTCACTTAATTATGCAACAGACGCCCGTGGATCTGCCACCATCTGGCCCCACTTTCCGGCTTGAGACCATGAGTCCCAGTGACTTCAAGGGCTGAGAGGGGAGCAAGCGGGAGGCACCTCGGCCGGGAGGGCGCCGAGCTTGGCATGGGCTCAGCTCTGTGATGTAACTGGCCACGTCTCCGAGTCCTCATCTGCAGAACTGGGACAATTGAGGGCTGGCACGAGGGTCTGTGAGACAAGAGCTGCTTGGCAAAGAGGAGCCCTCAGCCCTAAAGGGGGCCTCGAGGGACCGGGATGCCATCCCCGGCAGGCAGAGTTAGCCCCTCCTGTGTCTCAAAAGTAGAGTAGAGAAGGTGCAATCCCACCTTCCGGCAACCTGTGTGGGCAGCAGAGTTCTCATTCCACAGATGGGAAGAATGAGGCTCCAAGAGGCTCAGGGACTTGCCCAAGGCCCTGGCATCTGAGTGTGGGAGTGGGTTCATGGCTCCAAAGTCCTCTGTTTCCACACGAGTGTCTTGCAAACTGCAATTTTTCTCAGGCTGTCAGTTATAAGGGGAAGAGCCCTCCCCTGGTTTATCTCCCTGGGAGCTTGGCGTGGGGCTCTGTGTGTGGCCCTGCGTCAGCTACGATGTCCTGGCTGATTTGAAGCCAAAACTGGCCCTCCTAGCTGGGGAGGGGAGCAAATGTGAATTATTTTCAATACCCTAATTAATAATGATAGTAATATTCACTGACAATTACTAAACATTGACTATGCACCAGGTACTTTCCACGAATTCTCTCATTTTCAAATGATCACCAGCCTCCTGAGGGAGGCGCTGCTGTGCCCACCCCCCAGGTGAGGAGCCCAAGGCACTGAGCATGTGGCAGCAGAGGTAGGATTCAAACCCAAGCCCCGCAGACAGCAGAGACTGGCGCTGCTGAGAGTCGATTGTGGTACACGGGGCTTTTTCCAGCTCTGTCCTCTTCTGGCCTTTCTTTAAGAGGCAGCACCAGCAGCTGGATTCCACTTTGAGATGCAGTGTGTCCTGGGGTTGGAGCTCTGGGAAATCCCAGCAGCAAGCGTTCTGGGCCGCCTCCTGCAGGTTCGTGGGTTGAGGGCATCCGTGCAGAGGCTGGACTTGTCTAGGAAGGGGTGGGAGGCACAGATATCAGTGCCCTTGGCCCCCCATGAGCCATGAGGTGAAAAGAGATGCCTGCAAGGCCTCTTGCCCAGGCTGTCTTGCCAGCTAGAAGATACTGAGCCGCTCTCCAGGCCTCCACCTCTCATCCCCATCAAACCCAAGCTGGGTCTGGCGGCCACACTCCCTCAACACCTCACTCCAGCTCCCGGCCTGACCTGGCCCCAGCCTCACCTCCTCCTCATCTCCCTGAGCTGCCCTCCCCGCTAGGATCCATTCTCCACACTGGCTTAGAGGGAGCCTGCTAGGACCCAAGGCTAACAGTGACCCTCCCCTGGTGAAACACTTTCGAGGGCTCCCCACTGCCCTTGGACTAACCCCCCAAGTCTTGTTGCAGCCTCCATGGCCTTGCACGGTGCCTGCCGGTAATCTCTGCACTTCACCCACGCCGGCCTCCCCTCTGTCTCCAGAGCCCGCTCAGCCGGTTTCCACCTCAGGACCTTTGCACTCTCCGTGCCCTTTGCCTCGACTTCTCTGCCACTGGATCATACAGCTGTATCATCCTAGTCCAGACTGCGGCCAGAGGAAGCTTCCTGGACCCTGCATCGCAGCAGGTCCTCTGCTGCCTAAGTCCCCTCTTGGGTTAGACACCCTATCCCCAAATCCAAAGTCCTGGATGGGGCTGAGGCTGCCTGCGCACCTCCAGCCTCCTCTCCTGAGCTTCTTTTAGTGCCCTCAAAGGCCTGCCTCTTTGCCGGGGTTTCTCAGCCTCGGGCTGGACCATTCTCTGTTGCGGGGCTGTCCTGTGCTCTGCAGGACACTAAGCAGCATCCGGGGCCTCGGTCCACTGGATGCCAGCAGCACCCTCCCCAGTCGTGAAAACTAACATCTCCAGACAGCACCAAATGTTCCCGGGGAGAACAAAATCACCGCAGTCGGGATCCCCTGGGCCAGGCTTTTGTCCCTGCTGCACTCTCTTTTGGGGACTCTCCCTGCCAGCCCTCTGCACCCACCCTGCTCACCCCTCTCTGTATTTCACAACACTTAGAGGCCACCTGGAGGAACCTTCTCAGCCCAGGCAGGTCAGGAGGCTTCTGGGTGCTCCCACAATGCCTTACACTCATCATCGGAGACCTGATGATGCCATCTTGTAATTGCCAGGGGGCATGTTGGCCCACCCCTCACCCCACCCCTGGGGATGTCAGCTCCACAAGGCGGGCTGTATGTCTGCTCTGTCCCCCACTGTGTGACACGCGGAAGCACCGAGCACAGGGCCTGGCACAAAGGGGATGCTCAGTTCACATTTCACCATCTCTCCACCTGTCTCTGCCTCTGTCCTTATTCATCACAGACACACCCCAAGTCCACACATGTGCAGGTGCCATGAGTGCTGAGAAGAATCCGACATGGTTCCTGCCCTCAGCCCACTCACACCCTGGTGGGCAACACAACACAGTGGGGGAGCCACAGGGGCCCCGGCATCTCCAAAGAGGCATCTGATCCAAACTATGGGGAAGAGGGGAGGGTCAAGATGGGCTTCCTGGGGGAGGTGATGTCTGGATGACTGAAAGGATGAAAAGGAGGATCAACAGAAATACAGAAATAGTGCCAGGATACGGGCTACCCAACGTGGTGAGTGTCCTAAATGCCACCGAGTTTAATTGCATGTTACACGAATTTCATCTCAATTTTTACAAATTAAAAAAAAAAACAAAAAACCAAAAATAGTGCAAACAGAGTTCCAAACAGAGGGAACAGAATGTGTAAATGTCTGGTGGACAGAAACTCAAGGTCATTGCACCAGAGTCACAGGTCAAAGGAGCAGATACTGGAAGTGGTGATGAGACAGGAGAGCCGGCCAGGGGCCCTGTGGCCACGGAGAGGAGTTTGGCCTTTTTCTTGAGTGAGTGGGAGCCACAGAAGGTTGTAGTCAGAGGAAGGAGTGTGGAGAAGAGAGTGGGTGAGGCTGGAAGCAGGAAGAGCAGAGAAGGGGCGATGGCCACAGTCCATGGGTGAGAGGGAGGGGCCTAGCCCAGGGCTTGGCCAGGGAAGTGAGGAGATGTGGTTGGATATAGGAGATATTTAGGCCATAAACCCAATAGTTACGGTGGTGTAGACGCGGAGGGTGAGAGGGGAGTATCACGGACAACGTCTATGCTGCCTCAGTCAGGAACCCATTCAGGATCCGCCCCCACGTCCGCTAAGAGCCTTCTACACCGGGGCAAGTACAGGAACCCAGCTCTGTGCCTCCATCCTCAGGGGCTCTGCCTCCTCCAAGCCTCCATAAGGGGTGGTCTTGACACTCCCATGACCTTCTGTGTGACCTCTGGCTAATTTCTTGGCCTCTCTGGGCCTGTTTCTGGGGCATCTTTGTCTACCCTTCTGGGAGGAGTGAGAGGCACAGGAAACCACCGCCCAGGCAGAGGACCTTGAAGAACCTGTCCTGCCGGGTGAGGCCCTCACCCGCCCCTCCCGGGGTACTCAGCAGGTGAGGGGGCACCTGGTGCACAGCCTGGGCAAGAGACCCAGCTCCACCAAGCCCTGCATGGCTGACTGGCCTCTGCTCACCTGAGGGGCCGTGGGGTCCAATCCTCTAATCCCAGGGGTTGCACCCTCAGGCCCAGCCTGGGATTCTGAGCCCCACACTCTGGTCAGGCCTGGGGGATGAACACCCTCCCTCAGCAGCCTGGAGTCAAGGGCATGGGGGCTAGAGCCAGGGCCTTGGAGCAAATCCCAGCTCTGCCCCTTCCTGCGGAGCTGCCTCACGCAAGTGACTCAACCTCTCTGATGCCCAAAGAAAGATCGGTCATGGAGGTTTACATCCCACATGAGTGGGGCTTTTCCACATGGGGTGGGTATGAGTCCCAGTTCACACACTGGCACTGTAGAGTTTCTTCGTGTTTTCGCAAATGGAACTGATTTTCCATTTTGTGCCGTGGTTCTGCCAGGCTGGAGGAGGCTTCGTCTGACAGTGTTTCCCACCCTCGCCACCGCCCCACCCCACTTCTAGGAAGGCCCTGGGTCCCCTGGCCTTTCGTGAGGCCAGGGTGTTGGGGACAGGAACGAGGATGCGGGCACTGGTGTTGGGTGTCATCTTCCCACCAGGCATTGCCTGACACAGGCTGACCCCACCTGAGGCCCTGTGTGGTGCTGTGCCTGCCCCTTCTCCATCGCCCCTGGTCCTGGGGGTCATTTGGCTGCTTCCTGGCTACTTCAAGGGCTGATTGGAGGCTGCCTTTCCAGAATCCTGGAGAAGCTGCTTCTACCTGAGGTTCTGGGCCTCTCTGGGCTCAGCCCCAGGCTGGGGACCACCCTTGACACCCCCTCTCTGTACCTACCCCGCGACCCTGGCTCTGGTTCTTGGGGGGAACCTTGCTCTCTGCAAGATGTGAGTTCTTCCTGCTCTCAACTTTTGAAACTCAAAAGCCAGGAAGCCTCCTGGGATCCCCGTACACGGTGTCCCAGCCCTTCCCGGAGGCGCTGAGTACAGACTTACAGCAGGGAAGGGCGGAAGGGAGAAAGGAAGAGAGCAGGAGCCAAGCGGGGTGTAGGGCAGGGAAGACAGGCGCTGAGTGCAGACTTACAGCGGGGAAGGGCGGAAGGGAGGAAGGAAGAGAGCAGGGGCCTAGCTGGGAGCAGGGCAGGGAAGACAGGCCAGTTCTGCAGCCTCCCTAGACAGTGGCCCTCAGGATCCCTTTACATTTTAAAAAACTGCTGAGAACCCCAAGGAGCTTTTGCTTGTGTGGATTCTGTCAGTTGATATTCATGTTAGAAATGAAAACTGGCCGGGTGCGGTGGCTCAAGCCTGTAATCCCAGCACTTTGGGAGGCCGAGACGGGCGGATCACGAGGTCAGGAGATCGAGACCCTCCTGGCTAACACGGTGAAACCCCGTCTCTACTAAAAAATACAAAAAACTAGCCGGGCGAGGTGGCGGGCGCCTGTAGTCCCAGCTACTCGGGAGGCTGAGGCCGGAGAATGGCTTAAACCCGGGAGGCGGAGCTTGCAGTGAGCTGAGAACCGGCCACTGCACTCCAGCCTGGGTGACAGAGCGAGACTCCGTCTCAAAAAAAAAATAAATAAATAAAAGAAATGAAAACTAAGAAATGTATAACATATTTTTTATTCACTCCAATGTAATAATAAATCCATTACATGAACATAACTTTTTTATAATAAATAACTATGCATTTTAAAACAGACAAATTTAGCGAGAAAAGTGGCATTTGTTGGATTGTGGATATTTCCGCATCTCTCTCTAACAGCTGGCCTCTGTGGGACAGCGGGACCTCACACCTGCTTCTGCAGTGGATCCGCTGTGAGACTTTATTTAGGATGAAGTACCTGAGAAAACCTGGCTTCCAAAGACATATAGTTGGAAAAAGGGAGGATATTGTCACATTGTGAAATACATATCTATTGAGACAGAGTCTCACTCTGTCTCCCAGGCTGGAGTGCAGTGGCGTAATCTCGGCTCACTGCAGGCTCTGCCTCCTGGGTTCAAGTGATTCTCCTGCCTCAGCCTCCCAAGTAGCTGGAATTACAGACATCCACCGCCATGCCCGGCTAATTTTGGTATTTTTAGTAGAGACGGAGTTTCACCATGTTGGTCAGGCTGGTCTCGAACTCCTGACCTCAGGTGATCTGCCTGCCTCGGCCACCCAGAGTGCTGGGATTACAGGCATGAGCCACTGCACCCAGCCATGAATAGTCTTTAATGCTACACAAAAACTAGCCAGTGGTAACGTCTTAAATTCAGTTGCAATGTAGAATCTAAACATCTATCAATGAACTTTTCAAACTCTTTACACTCAAGTGAGAATGAAAGTAAAATGGCAAATAATCCTATGAACCCCTTGAATGGGTCTTGGGGACCCCCAGGGATCGTTGAATCACACTTTTAGAACTGTTGTGTTCTCAAAGAGAAATATCCCAGCAGTCAGAAAGCTGCTGGTTGACCCCCACCAGGGACAGATCAGGGTATGATGAAGAACACAGGTTCAATTCCTATTTCTGCTGCTTCCTGGCTGTGTGTCCCTGGGCAGGTCACAGCTTCCTAAGTCTCAATGTCTTCATTTCTAAAATGGTGATAACAAGACCTACTTTACAGGCTTGTGGTCAGGACCCATGAAAACCAGGGTGTAAATGCAAAGCCCTTGCTCATATATGTTCCTTCCTGCCACAGGGCCTTTGCACAGGCTGTTCCTTCCATCTGAAACCCCTTCCCTCCCGGCTTTGCCAAGGAACTCCTTTCCCTTTAGCTCTTGGCTTAAGTGCTTCTTCCTCCAAGAAGCCTTCCCTGACTTCCCTGGAATGTCTGTTAGAAACCCCTAGAGCATGATCGAAGCTTTATATTTTTCAGGGTTACAGGTCATTACCTGTCTCCCACCAATCCCTAAGCCTGGCTTGACTTTTGCCCTCTGCCATAGGAGCTTTGTGTGGAATAAATGCTGTTGAAAGAATATTGGTCATAAAGTGTCATTTTTGCTATTTTAGTCTTTTCATCCTTGGAATGTAAAAGCTGGGCTTTGACAAGAGGTCCCTCCCCAACCCCCACCTTCTCTGCCAGCAGCTGGACTGCACCAAGTGGCGGAGTGGCGGGGTGGCTCATGCTCTAAAGCTGCAGGGTTATCTCTGAGGACCCAGCCCTGCCTGAGCCCCCTGTATGTGGGGTCCCCCGGAGGCCTCTGGGGTCATGCTCCCCATCTCAACAGCTGTTTCCTTTCTGTGCATGGTGACTGCCCTGCCCTACAGCAATCTCTCAAGCATCCAGGCTGGCAGACGCCCTTCTCCCTCCCCTACTCTCCCTTCAGACTGGCTCAGTCAAGGATTTCTTCTCTGCAACCCCAAGCTGACTGCGTCTCTGTGTCCCTGTCATCATGGCACACATCCCACACCCTCATCTTCCCCAACCTGGCAGCACATTCCTCAAAGGCCAGGACTGTCCCCTAGGATCATCTTCGTCCCCCTGGGACCAGACACTGGGCCTGGCATCCAGTAAGCGTCCAATACATATTTGCTAAAATGACATGAATGCAGGACTCTGGGAGAGGTTCCTCTTATCGAAGGAGGTTGTACAAGTTAGCTTTGGGCTGCAAGGAATAGAAACTCAGCTCACACTGATTTAAAGTATAAAAGGCACTTACTGGCTTGTATTAATTAAAAGCCTAGTAGGGGTGAGCTTCAGGCTTGGTTTGATCGAGCTTCAACTCTTTTCCTCTGCGATTTACCCAGCTCTGCTTCCGTGTGCTGGTGTATTTATTTATTTTTAAAATTTTATTTATTATTATTATTATTAATTATTATTTTTCCCCCTCTGGCTGGTTTTCTTCATGGCATTAAAACAAGCAAACAAGCATGACAATTCCAGGTCTCATTCTGTCCAGACGAAGATCTCTTCGAGTGGCTACATGGAATGCATTCCGGGGCCCCTGACATTGATTCTTTTCTAGACTCAAACTAACCTAATTACGTGTCCGTCCTTGAACCAGTGGCTGCAGCTGAAGGTGAGATTTAGAAAATCAGCTTAGATTTGGAGTCAGGAAAGCAGTCAGCTTCCCAAAAAGGGGGACCACATGAGAGAAACGTGGTGATCCCCTCCAAATTGGAGTAGTTACCAAGATAAGAGAAAGTGGGCAAGACTGTCAAAGCACCCACTCTAGAAGTTTAATTATATTCAAATCCACAGCAAGAAAAGGAGCTGTTTTTTGAGCAAAAACCAATCCAGGGAAAACTTTGCTAAATGTCCAGATATTTCAGATATTTCGCCAGAACCTTGTGTCAGACATAAGAAGATAACAGATTTCTGTACTCTCTGACTGAATTTTGCTGACCAAATCCAAAGTCAATTCACAGAGCCACAGATGACTTTACCGAATATTTTTTTAAACATGTTTGTTTTTCTGATTATGATAACAATACATGCTTGTTGTTAAAATATTTAAATAATGCAGAAAAGCATTTAAAATAGTGGTTCTCAACCAAGGGTGGTTTTGTCCCCCAGGAGACATGTGGCAATATCTGGATACATTTTTGGTTGTTAGGATTGGGGGTAGGGGTGCTCCTGGCATCTAGTGCGGAGAGGCCAGGGATGCCACTAAACATCCCATAGTGCCCAGGATAGTCCCCTGCAACGAAAATTATCTGACCCAAAATGTCAATAGTGTCAAAGTTGAGAAACCCTGATTTAAAGGAATGTAAAAATTACCCCAAATCCTACTGCCCAGAAATAAACACTGCCGACATTTTGTCAAACACCATTTAGAATACTCTTTTTAATATATGCCCATTGCAGACACAACTTAATACAAATAAGATGGCCGGGTGTGGTGGCTCAAGCCTGTAATCCCAGCACTTTGGGAGGCCGAGACGGGCGGATCACGAGGTCAGGAGATCGAGACCATCCTGGCTAACACGGTGAAACCTCATCTCTACTAAAAAATACAAAAATCTAGCCGGGTGAGGTGGCGGGTGCCTGTAGTCCCAGCTACTCGGGAGGCTAAGGCAGGAGAATGGCGTAAACCCGGGAGGCGGAGCTTGCAGTGAGCTGAGATCCGGCCACTGCACTCCAGCCTGGGCGACAGAGCGAGACTCCGTCTCAAAAAAAAAAAAAAAAGATTATGCACATGAAAATGCTTTTCTCTACAATGTCATGGCCATCTCTCTATATTGTCATTTTTGTTTGTTTGTTTGTTTGTTTTTTGAGACAGAGTCTCACTCTGGTACCCAGGCTAGAGTGTAGTGGCATGATCTTGGCTCACTGCAGCCTCTTCCTCCCAGGGTCAAGCGATTTTCCTGCCTCAGCCTCCCAAGTAGCTGGGATTACAGGTGCCTGTCACCACGCCCGGCTAATTTTTGAATTTTTAGTAGAGACGGGGTTTCACCATGTTGGTCAGGCTGGTCTCAAACTCCTGACTTTGTGATCCACCTGCCTTGGCCTTCCAAAGCGCTGGGATTACAGGTGTGAGCCAGCACGCCCGGCCCTCTATATTGCCATTTTAATGAGTATTTTTAATACAGCTTAACACAATGTTTTATGTTTATTTAATGCAATTTCATAAATTTTTAATACAGCATTTCATTATATGAGGACTATTGTTTGCTTAATGAATCTTCTGTAGTTTGGCATTTCAGAATTTTTTCCCCAATTTTTCACTATTACAAACAATGCTGCAATGAACAACCTTTCCCATAGAGACTACTTGGTCTATTATATCTTAGAATAAACGCCCCCAAGTTAAATTTCCAGGTTGTTTTAAAATTTCTGCCCAGTGAACGGCATGGTGCTTGTTGCCATACTGCTCCCAGAGATCCTTGTAGAGCCCCTTGGGGACAGAATGAGAATCCCTATCTCCCCATACTCTGCAGCACTGACAGTTGCCAATCTTGTTTGTCTTTTCTAATCTGATAGGCAGAAAATGACATATCATTGTAGCTTATCATTACTGGTGGGGTGGAACTTGTCTTCATACTCTTTCTTTTTTTTGAGGCAGGGTCTCCCTTTGTCTCCCAGGCTGGAGTGCAGTGGCACAATCTCAGCTCACTGCAGCCTCCATCTACCAGGCTCAAACGATTCTCCTACATCAGCCTCCCAAGTAGCTACAACTACAGATATATGCCACCACACCTGTCTAATTTTCCTTATTTTATTTTTTATTTTTTTGCAGAGATGAGATCTTGCTATGTTACCCAGGCTGGTCTGAAACTCCTGGACTCAAGCAATCCTCCCACCTCAGCCTCCCAAAGTACTAGGATTATAGGCATGAGCCACCTCGCCTGCCAGAATAGTGGATTTTTAATAAGGTATTTGCCTCTTCTTACTGTTTTGCAAGAACTCTTTATATATTAAGGATAGTAATTCTTTCTAAGAGTCTTGTAATTGACTATAAAACTCTCCCTCCCTCCCTCCCTCCCCTCCTTCCCTCCCCTCCCTCTCTCCCTCCTTTCCTTCCTTCCTTCCTTCCTTCCTTCCTTCCTTCCTTCCTTCCTTCCTTCCTTCCTTCCTCCCTCCCTCCCTCCCTTCTCCTTCCTTCCTTTTGTTCCCTTCTGCTTTCTAAGGATATGCCTGGTGTTTGGCAAGCATTGCGTGAATTACATTAGGAAATAACTTTTGCAACAAACCCATTTAACAACCATTCTTTGTTCCCCGCCTCCTGATAATGCTCAGAGCCACAGCAACAGCCTTTGCCCAACTCCATGTCATTAACCCTTGATCTTTTCCTGCTGAATAGCAGATTGCTTTCCGCGGCTGGCAACACAGTTTCATTTTCACCTTCCCTGCTGATGGAACTGCCCTGGCTCTGTGCCAGACGGCTGTTTACATAAGAAATGATTTGATTATATTGTACAACCAATGGCAGCCTTTCTCAGAATAAAGAAGCCAGAAACATATAATCAAAGCCATTAACTGTGTACAAAGAAACACAGCCCACTCGAAATTTCCCACCAACCATAATCACAGTTTTCCAGAGAAAAATAAGAACAGGGTTATGGTTGCCTCCTAAAAACGTGTTGGGGAAAGACTTCTAAAAGGAAATGTGGCTACAGCTCAGTCGCACTCTCAGATCAACCCTTGAGCCTTGACTCCAATCCCAGCTCTGTAACTCACTGTCCTTGTGACCTTGGAAAAGTCATTTACTGCCCAGAGCCGCCGTTTCTTTATGGTAAAATGGCCATAATAGTAATATCAACCTCAGAGGTTTACAAGAGGATTGAGATAGTGAGCCTTGACTCCAATCCCAGCTCTGTAACTCACTGTCCTTGTGACCTTGGAAAAGTCATTTACTGCCCAGAGCCGCCGTTTCTTTATGGTAAAATGGCCATAATAGTAATATCAACCTCAGAGGTTTACAAGAGGATTGAGATAGTGCATAAGAACACTTTCTTAGAATGTCTTCAGCCACAAGGAGCAAAAACACTTGACTAAAGAAGGCAAAAAAAAAAAAAAAAAAAGCTAGAGCACTTATAATTTCATTTAACAGGGTTGTTTCATTTGGAGGCATAAAGATGTAACCAGTGATTCACATTCTTTTCATCTTCCTGCTATGTCATTCTCAGCAATTTATGGACATGTCTCCTCATGGTTTCAAGACAGCTGCTGTGGCTCCAGGCATCACACTGGGACATGATAAAACCAAGCAAAGAGCAGGAGGGCATTTTCCCCCCTCTGTCTCCTTTTATGATGGAGAAAATTGTTCCTAAATTTCCCCCCTGCAGATCTGCAGACTTCTTATTGGCCAAGATGGCATCACATCTATAATTCCAAACCAATCACTGATGGAAGAATGAAATGACCACAGTTGGCTTGGACCTATAACTCACTCTGAAGCCGGGGCGAGGAATAGCCACTGTCCCTGAGCTCCTGAGTAGATGTACAACCAACAAAACTGAATCCCGTCAGCAAAGGAGTCATGGGCGGGCAACCGCTGTGTCTACCATAAGCACAACTCCCGGCACACACGAGGTGCCCCCAAAGGCTGGCATTTGGCAAGCTCGTGACTGGGAGTCCACACAGTGCTCCAGGTGGGAGGACCACAATTGCGATTGGCCAGGGAGTCCCTCTGAGTGCCAGACCCCTGTATGCAAAGCCCCACCTAGCATCTCCACTTGATTGGCTTATGGGAACCTCAAACCCAGCACACTATATTTGAACTCACCATATTTCCTCCCCACTGGCCTCCTCTGTTGGTACCCACCTTGCTCAAGTCAGAAGCTGGCTGGCCCTCAGAGTCCCTGCTTTCCTTCCCCATCTGTGCCCACGTCTCTCCAGCTTTGCCATCATCTTCCACCTGGACACCAACCAAGGCCCCCGCTCTCCGTGCTGCTGTCTGGGCATCAACAGCTTATGCTGTTCCCTCTGAACGGAACTTTTCCCGCTCCTGTTTCCCTGTCACCTTGCTCAGGAAAGCTCTTCTGATCCCCCCAAGTTGAATCCCTCATTACAGACCTCACAGGCTGACATACATCTCTCCGTTGCCCTGATCACATTTCTTATTTACCTGTGTGATTATTTCACTCATGTCTCACCCCACCAGGTTGCAACTCCATGAGGGTGGGAATTGGGTCTGTTTTGTTCACTGATAACCTTCAGTGCCTGACACATAGTGGGGCCTTGATATTTTTCCTGAATCCTATAAATGAATAAATGCACCCCCTGCCATGTGGTCAGGGAGATTGCTCTAAGAAGCAAATCTAATCACTCCCTCTCCTGCCATAAGCCTTCCATGGCTCTCCTTTACCCACAGGACAAAGTCCAAAGGACTTAACCTGGCTCTTCCAGGCTCCTCAAAGTGGATTCTGCCACCTCTCCAGCCCCATCTCACCTGCCCCATTGTCCTTTACGGTCCAGCCATCCTCCACTTCTCTAGGTGCCTCAGAGTCTCCATGTTCTCTCCTGCCCCCAGATCTGCCTATATGCTATGTCTTTCCTGGAAACTTTGTCTCAAAAAATCTTCATTCTCATTGTCAAGGCTTTAAAAATTTTTGCCTCTATTGGGGAAGGTTTAGTTCTGCAAGCTCATTCTGAAAATCTGGGTTCCTTCTATCTGGTTGTTGTCATCCTCAATCCATAGCTTCCAGTCAAGTCCAAAACAGCTGCTATAGCTTCTCCATCACATCTACGTTCCAAGCAGTGAGGAGAGAGAAAGGGTCATTCCTCTTAAGGACTCAGAAGCGGTGCCTATCACTTCTACTTAATTCCATTGGCTGGAGCTTAGTCATATGACCACGCCTAACTGCAAAGGAGGCTGGGAAATAGAATCACTATCTGTTGATTATGTTCGCGTGCTTTCCACTAATGCTCCAAAATTCTCTCAATATGAGAAAAAAGCTGATGGATATTGGTGGACACTGATGGTCCCTGCCACACTCACCCCCACAGTGCCAAGCATGGAGTTATCTCTGCCCAGCCAGACTGTGAGTTCCCAAAGGACAAGGACCATATATGGTGGTCATTGCAGCATCCCCTGCAACTCTCAGAGTGCTGGTTGTGATACATGGCAAATCAGAGTGAATGGCAGAGGTCAGAAATACAAGATGGAGAAACTGAGGCAGGCTCCAGTTGAGTTCCACACACATTTTCTGGGTGCTGATTGCACATAAGACCCTGGGCTTGGTCCCGGTGCCTGGGGTGTAGCAACACTTGTCTGGCCTGGCAGAGTCCCAAAAAACACCGAGTCGGGGGCTGCAAGACCCTAGCCGCTGGGGAAGCTGCAGAAACAGAACAGAGTCCACAGTCAGAACAGGAGGCGCCACAAGGGCCTACAGGTAAAGCAGGTCCCAGGCCCTCAGCCCACCTGGCCCTGGCCCCGCTGCACTCTCGGCCACTCCCCAACATTATCTGGCCTTGAGCCCAGCCCTAAACACCTGCCCTTCCCTGCTCTCCCGAGAGGCCTGAGCTGGGGTTCTCCTCCCCTGTCGGCTGCCGTGGGAAAGGCCTTATGGGAGCTCTCCAGGTCCAAGCTCCAGCCTCACAGCTGCTGTACTTGCTGTTCCCTCTGGCCAGACCTCCCTTCCGTGCTGCTCTAGCTTCTCCTGCTCTCAGCTTGGACGGCACCTCCTCACTCTCTCCAAAGACCACCACCCACCCCGGTGCCTCCCCACCACATTGTGCGTCTTGTTGCTTCCCAGCGTGGGTCTGTGTGGGGTCATCGGGGAACACTACTCGTGTTCATTTGTTGGCCTTGTTTGCTCTCTGTCTCCGCCAGTAGAGACATGGACCATTTCTGTCTTGTTTTCCACTGTATCCAGAGCCTAGCCCAGGGCCTGGCACATAGTAGGTGTTCAGGTAATATCTATGGACTAAATACATACACACACAGTGAGGAAAGACTAGAAAATTAGCATTTACTGCGCTCGTATGACATGCCAGCCGCATGCATTGTTCACTCTGAGTCCCACGACGCTACTGCCTGGTCAGAATCATTATCCCCATTTCACAGCTGAGGAAACTGAGACTCAGAGAAATGAAGTGACTTGGCCGAGGTTACGCTAATAGGAAAGGCCAAGTCTCAGATGGGGGGAAATATTTATAACGAAATACAAAGATCTTGGAGGAGGTGGTGGATTCTTGTTTGTACACACTGATCAAAGCTCATCAAACGGTACACTTGAAATCAGAGGTTCTCAACCAAGGATGATTTTACCCCCAGGAGACATTCGGCAAAGTGCAGAGACATTTGGTCATCATGGGGGTAGGCGATGCTACTGGCATCTTGTGGGTAGAGGCCAGAGATGCTGCTAAACATCCTATAGTGCCCAGGACAGCCACCACAGCAAAGAATTATCTGATCCGAAATGTCAATATTGCTAGGTTGAGAAACCCTGCTGTGAAGGAATGTAGTTTACTGAACATAAATTATACACTCTGTTTATTAAGGTATAATCAACGCATTTTTTGTAAAATAGAAAAAATAGAAAAGAACTAACATAATTGGAAAAGAAAGAAATCAACTAAGGACAAAACAGTGGGGAAATAATTTTAAAAAGCAGAGAACAGTCCAGAAAATGCAAAGAGCCTATACATAAACGATAAGGGGGTCCACCTTAGTACTAATAAGGGAAATTCAAACTACGACAAAAAGCCGGGGGGGTTGCCTCATGTCTGTAATCCCAGCTCTTTGGGACGCTGAGTTAGGAGGATCTCTTGAAGCCAGGAGTTTGAGAACAACCTGGGCAACATAGTGAGACCCTATCTCTACAAAAAATTTAAAAATTAGCTAGGTGTGGTGGCATGAGTCAGTAGTTCCAGCTTCCCAGGGGGCTGAGGTAGGGGCATCGCTTGAGCCCAGGAGTTTGAGGCTGCAGTGAGCTATAGCTAAAAAAAAGTTACGACAAAAATAATCACAATGGGAAAAAAAATTTTTAAATGACAGACGGGCTGATGAGTGTGGAGGAAGTAGGCCCTCTCATCCTCTCATATGTGGGTGGAGGGAGTGCAAATTGGCAAAGCCCTGGTGGTGATGTGGTAGCACTTTCCGTCATTTGTCCAGCAATCCCAGTTTTGTAGAAATACACGTGGGCTCAGAGAGCCGTGTGCGGATGCTCACTGTGGTATTGTTTACAATAGTGAAGTTTAGGCAGGAAAACTAAATATCAATGAAATCAATGAACGTGGAATTAGGTAAAGATACCGTGGTCCATTCATGCCATGGAATACTATGTAGCAGATGAAAACTGATAAGGCAAATCTCTACACAGATAGGCGAAACAAAAAAGGAGGCCACAAAACCACATTTACAATTTGTTTTGAATCAGGCAGCACAAAAGAAATCCAGGGCTGATACCTCTAGTGCTTGCCATCATTCATCACCCCTTCTTCTCACTTTTGAACGGGGCGGCAATGTGCCCTAGTGAAATAAGACCTCCCCAGACTCCCCTGAAACCACGTGGGTGCATTGTAGTAGCCATGAGACCCAGGGCGCACACACTTTGTCCCTTCCCTGCCCTCTCGCCTTGCTGAGAAGCAACCCTCTCGAGCCAGGAGTTTGAAAGTCACATACCAACGTGGGAGACCGGGAAACTGGTCATTGGTGATGTCCCTGAACAGGTCTGCAAGCTCAGACTTGTTCACCTCTGGACTTCTTTTTACACAAGAGAAGTGAACTCCCATCTGGCAAAACCCTGGTGTCTGTTACTTTTTACTTGCAGCCAAATGCAATTTCAGAGGCAGCAAACTCACTGGGGAGGAGGTTGGTTGAGTCTTCTGCAACAGAGCTGTATTCAAGTGTCATTTATATAGTGAAGACTTTTCTAAAATAAATCAATAAATCAAGTAAAGCTTGTCTGGCTAGAGTCTGTGGGACTCTTGATGTTTCTTTCAAAAAGTGTTTCTTGATTGGCTCAAGTCCCTCTTGATGCAGGCAAAAATGCCAAGGGGAAGATGGAGGGGCATCGAGAGGTTTTCCTGTGACCTGCTGAAGGAGAGTTTGGGATGCTGTTTTCTTCGGGAAAGTTCCATTTTCCTGGTAAGAGGACTAGAGCCTGAGTCTCTCACCCCAGGGAGGCTCAGGGGTCAGTCCAACCAGCCCAACCCGGGTTGCCCCTATCATAATTGATGACCCTCTAGCCTAGACATGCCAGCCTCCAGGCAGTGACCTGGCCATCTCTCCCACCTGTTTGTCCTCTTCCCAGAAGCAGGATGCTCCCTTTATCTCAGGCCAAAGTCCCCACCCCCCTTCGCTGCCACTGCCCCGGGGAAGGGAAGGAATGCCACCTGTCATCACGGGATGAGTGAGTCACCTCTTACTGGCTGGAGGCTATAGCTAGCCCAGCCTCTCTCTTTTGCCCCTCAGCTCTCCCCTGTGGGTGGGGAAAGATGGGAATATCACCCTAAAAATTGTGACAGCAACAGCTGCCATCTCTGTGGCATGGAATCTGTCACTGGAAGCTTAAGTACCCAGCCCTGGGTTCCAAGCCCAGCTTCCATGTTCTAACCTGGTCATTTGGGGGAAGTCACCCCTTCCTGATCCCCATTTATGCATTTGGCAAACATTTATTATGCAAGCACTCTGAACCGGGCAGGGGGTGCTGAGGATGCCACAACGAACACCCTGAAACAATCCTGTCCTGTGGAACCCATTGGATAGAGACATTCAAAACTAACAATAATAATAATGGTAAGAAATTTTAAAATTCTGAGTGTCAATTGGTGATGATGTCACAGAGAGAAAGGGAGAGGAGTGCTGGTGCAGAGGGTCCTGTTCATGTAACCAGGTGGTCTAGGACACCCTGAAATACATTGAAAATGGAGGAAAGGGCTGGGCGCGGTGGCTCACACCTGTAGTCCCAGCACTTTGGGAGGCTGAGGAAGTCAGATCACCTGAGGTCAGGAGTTTGAGACCAGCCTAGCCAACATGGCGAAACCCTGTCTCTACTAAAAATACAAAAATTAGCTGGGCGTGGTGGTGAGTGCCTGTAAACCCAGCTACTTGGGAGACTGAGGCAGGAGAATTGCTTGAACCCAGGAGGCAGAGGTTGCGGTGAGCAGGGATCATGCCACTGCACTCCAGCCTGGTGTCTCAAAAAAAAAAAAAAAAAAGTAAAAGAGAAAAAAGAAAATGGGGGAAGACCTGGAGGAGGCGAGAGAGGGAGGTTTTCTCAGGGCAGAGTCTAAGGAAGAGGGAACAGCAAGTACAAAGGTCCTGAGGTTGCCGTGTGCCTGATGTGTTCCAGGAGCAGGGAGGAGGCCAGTGTGGCTGGAGGGAAGATGTCAGAAAGGCAGAGATGGGGTGTACAACCACACGGGATTTAGGGACACTGCCAGGAGCTTTTCTTTGACTCTGGGTGACATGGGAAGCAGAGGAGGGTGCTGAGCAGAGCAGAGATGTGATCCGACTTCCTTTGGGTAGCAAGACAATGATAGAATGGGGGAGATAGTTTGGAAGCCATGGCAACAAACCAAGCACACACACTCATGCCAGGGCGGGGCTGTGGAGCTTGGAGGGTGGTGGGGTCCCGGATGCAGGCTGTGGCTGGGAGGTGGTGGGGCAGAGGCTACAGAAAGAGAAGAGTCAATGAGGACACTCAGGTGATTGGCCTGAGCCCCTGGAAGGAGAGAGGTGACACTTTCAGAGGCAAAAACGGTGCAGGAGAGGTAGGATCCTGCTGGAGGAGGAGTTTGGTTTCTTACCTGGGACGTCTGAGATGCCTGTGAGGCATATGGAGTTGTACCTGGAAATTAAAGACTGAGTTCAAGGCAGGAAATGTATGTTTAGAGGCTTTTAGCTTGGAGATAGTATTTAGAGACTCAGTTTCTTTGTCTGTAAGATGGAGATTAAACAGCATCTGCTTTGCAAGGTTGCTGTGAGCCTGGGTTGAGGACTGAGAGGCCTTGGGCAGGTAGCAAAGTGCAGGTAAATGTCAGCTCTGTTACTTCCATGCCCAGCTCACCCAATCCTCATGAGGTCATTATTATTGCTATCAGCTTTAATTTTATAGGGAGTGGAGGTTCAGAGAGGTTACATAACTGGTCCAAAGTCACACAGCCTAAAAATGGCACAGCCAGGATCCAAGGCTGAATCTAGAGTCTTGTTCTTGGCCTTCTACCCTGCTGCCTTCTCTCTGCTCTCCCAGCACCAGACCCTTGGATCCTGAACGGATCAGACTTGAGGGGCTCCCAGTTGGGAAGGGAGACAACCATGAGTGGAAATGCCTCCAGGCAGACAGGACCTGAGCCTGCCCCACTAGGGGACAAGTTAGAAGGGGACTAGTGAGGCAGCATAGCCATGTGGTTGAGAGAAGCACCGCGATGCCAGACCACCCGGGTCCAATTTGGCTCTACCCTCACTAGGTGTGTGACCCTGGAGATGTGACTCATGTTTTTTGTGCCTCAGTTTCTGCTGTTGTGAAGTGGGATAATACAGGTTGTTGGGAGGACTGAATGAGTTGGTCCATGCAGAGTGCTTAGAACAGGATCAGAAACTCAATAGGTGCTCCAGCTCAGTTTCCACCAAACGTGTGCCCCCAGGGCCTGGGACCACCTGCCATGCCTTTGGTGCCCCTAAGTGGGTCATTGAAGCCTTAGTTTTCTCATCTGTTAAATGGGGCTAATAGTGGCGCCCTGCTTGTGAGGTGGTTGCCAGGATTCATGGAGATTCTTAGAGATGAGAGGTGTGCGGGGCTGTGGATGTTGGAGGCTCACAGAAACAAAACAGAACAAAGCAAAAACCCCTAAAGGAAAAAAACCCCAAAACCAAAATGAGGCGAAGCACCTGGGAGACGATGGGGGTGATTGAGCACGGTGGCCTGGAGCCAGAGCGCTGGGCATCAAGTCCTGCTCCTGGGCCATTCCCCTCGCCTCTCTGTGCCTCAGTTTCTGCATTTGTAAAGCAAGGATGATACCAGCACCCACCCCACAGGCTGTATGAGGGTCTGATTGAGTCATTCATGGAGATGGAGCATGCATGGTGCATGGTGCGTGCGGCTGTTACACTCAGGGTTGGGAAGGGGAGGAGCACCACCTCAGGGGTAATTCAGAGAGCCCAGTCCCTCTTGAATTGCTGCCTGGTTCAGGCCATGGTGTCCCAGCAGGTGAAGGGGTGGGCAGTCCAGCCCCCAGCCCTGTCAGATGCAGCCGCAGGGGCTGTGGCTCACCAAGGCCTGGGGCCTGTCCTGGACTCCTCACTTGGCTCCTGTGGCTGGGACAGATTGCTTCCCTTCCTCTCTCCTGGGTGCCAGGCAGGCCCAGAAACCACCTGATGTCAGCAAGTCCTGCCCACCCACTGGTGGGGAGGAAGTAGGCGGGTGCCCAGGGACAGATGAGCCAGGCAGACGTGCCCTGAGGCAGCACAGTTAGGGCTGACGTGGGCATCATGCACCCTGGGGCTTTCAGAGCTGGCCCCAGTCCCGTTTGCCCATGTCAAGCAGGTCAGAGTGGAGAGGGGCAGGCGCGCTGGGGTCAGGGCGTGCCCTGACCAGGCATCTGTCCCCACTCCTCAAAACACAGCCAGGAGACGAGCGCATTGGGGTGGTGGCCTGTGGAAGAGGGGCAGGGTGTGTGTCCAGGTGTGGCTGGAGGGTGGGGTCGAGTGTGTGTGGTGCGTGTGTATGGAGGTGACTGTGTGTCTGGCATGTGAATGTAAGATTTTAGGAAGGTGAGTGAGCTTGTGCACAGGCGCGTGTGTGTGCATGTGTGTGGCTAAGCATGTGTGAGTGAGTAGGCATCTGTGTGCCGTGTATGGGAGCCGGGCAGGGAGCAGTGTGTATGGCTGAGTGTGCCAGCACATTGCTGAGCATGTACTCGTGTGCGTCCAAGTGTGTGAATGACAAAATAAGTGTATATGGTTAATTGTATGAGTGTGTGAGTGAGTGTGGGGAGGGGATGTGTGTATCCTTGACTGTGGGAGTCAGAGAGTGTGTATGTGTGTGTGTGTGTGTGTATGCACGTGCGCTGTTGTGAAAAGTTCTACAAGAACCCCTCCCCTTTTTTTATTTTATTTTTTGAGATGGAGTCTTGCTCTGCTGCCCAGGCTGGAGTGCAGTGGTGCAGACTTGGCTCACTGCAACCTCCACATCCCGGGTTCAAGTGATTCTCTTGCCTCAGCCTCCCGGGAAGCTGGGATTACACATGTGCAACACCACACCCTGAAAATTTTTGTATTTTTTTTTATTTTTTAGTAGAGATGGTGTTTCGCCATGTTGACCAGGCTGGTCTTGAACTCCTGAACTCAGGTGATCCACCCACCTGGGCCTCCCAAAGTGCTGGGATTACAGGTGTGAGCCACCGTGCCCAGCCAAGAAACCCCTTTTGCATACAGAGCTTTGCTCCTTTGCATGAAAATGTTCATGAACAGGTGGGGTCAGCTGGTGGACGTGTTTAAAATCTTGACAGAAGTGGCCAAGGAGGTCTTTAGAAAGGGCAGAGGGGAGCAGTGATATCCAAGTTGATCCCTGACCAATCAGAACAGGTGTCAGCTGCAAATACCCAAGCCAGCTGAGCCAGCCCTGGTCACCTCAACTTCTGTTCCCACCAGCAGCATCCAAGAAGGCTTGACCTTGAGTCATTCTCAGGCCGCCCCCAAAGCAAACCAGCAAATGGTCAGCTTTATAATAACAAAGTCAACGTATTATAATCTCATGTGCGGTCAGTTACAAGGGCAAACCTTCATTTATTCATTCACCAATACTCACTGAGCACCTACTATGCTCCAGGCACAGATTCTGGTGCTGGGGATGCAGCCGAGAACAAGATGGACAAAAATTCCTTTGCTAGTGGCACTGGTGGGAACAAACAGATGACAAAATAAGTGAACAGCCTGTGGAGAGGGTTAATGGGTGGTAAGTGCTGTAGATAAAAATAAAGCAGGAATAGTAGATCCAGAACGCCAGGTGGATTTGCCGTTTTAAAAAGATCGGTCAGTTGGGGCTCCATGGGAAGCCGGCGTTTTGGTGAAGACCCAAAGGAGGTGAGGGCCGAGCCGCATGGATCTCCAGCGGAAGAGCAACCCCCGGGCAGAGGCCACGGCAAGTGCAAAGGGCCGGCGATAGCACACACCTGGCCGGCTCAAGGAACAGAGAAGGGGCCAGTGTGGATTTAGTAGCTTTTTAAAAACTGATGATAAAAGCGAATGGTGCTTTTGGAACCACCACACAGAAAAACGAATACAAGAGAAATTGGAAGTCCACAGTCACTGAAGGGTGGGGGCAGGGGAGATGGACTGAGGATCCGGGTGTCTGAGGTACAGTTCACTGGATAATCAAAGTGATTTTCCGTTTTGACAAGGCAATGCCAAAATAGTGCAGCTGCGCCCAAACCTCCCAGCCGCAGCCAAACACCCGGCGTTTTTACAGCTCGCACCCCAGCCCTAAGCTGAGCCAGGCACATAGTAGGCGCTTGCTCTGCTTCTACATCCTCCCAGTTCCCTGGGTCCTGAGGCGGTGAGGAAAGATGAGTATAAACCCCCCAAGGTACAGACTGACTGATCCCCAGATCCCCACAGGCCGCCAGCCAGGCCCCCAGCGGCCCTGGAATGACAGCGTCATCTCTTCCTCCTCCTGCTTTTATGAGCTGTGAAGGAGGCTTGTCTCGCGTTGCACAATTGCTCCTTAATTGCTATTTCCTCTCAGTTATGAATTATGTCATGGATATGGCCGCTCACGTTATTAAACTTCCACACAGGCCTTATCGTCTGGAGCCCGGCCAGCAACCCAGCCTGACCTACTTTCCCACCGGATTTCAAAACCTCCTCCCTTGTCCTCTCGTTGGACTTTTCCTAAGGAGAGTCTACTGTGCCCAAAAACTCGACGCTAAAAATAAAAACTAGAACAGAGAAGGGGGGCCACAGCTGGCCCCACTGAAGGCCTGAGGCTCAGAGCGGCCCCTGGTGACTGGGGCCAAACCCCTCCCTGCCTAGATGCTTCCTCAGAAAACCTGTCCTTGGGATGCAGGGTTCCCAGCAGGACAGGCAGGGACAACAGCTATAGTCCCAGGTCCCCTGCATGATCAGATCCCACTCTCGCCTTTCTCAGTCATGGCCGGGATGACTGACTTTGGACGCAGGCAAACCTGGGTTCAAACCTTGGCTCTGACACTGACTAGCTCATTCATTCATTCATTCACTCCAGGTATTGCCTGTCTTCTGAGTGCTGGCCCTGTGCTGGGCAATGGGGAAATATCTGAGAATGAGGCAGGCACAGTCTCTGCCCTCATAGAACTTGTAATCTAGTGGGCAGACATGGGCACAAAACACACATTTTGAAATTAGGGCAATGAAGAAAATAAGACAGTGTGGTAGGCTTGAGACCAGCAGGGCTGCCCGTGGCTAAGACAGTCAGGGAGAACTCTCTGCGAGGAGGGGTCATTTAAACAAAGACCCCAATCATGAGAAGAGCCAGATCCAGGAGGCTGGCCCTAACGAGGGGGAGGCTCAAGAAGTGCCTCGTGTGCAGGATAGAAGGAGGTGCTTGCTCTCAGGCTCAGCCATGCACAGGTTGGCATCTGAGAGTGAGAGCCTCCTGAAAGCTTTGCCCTGGAGATCTAACTTGCCCCAACCTAGTCCTGGGCCTGCTAGGAAGGAAAGGAAGGAAAGGCATCTAAGCAAAGGGCACAGCAAATGCAAAGGCCCTGCAGTGGGATGAGCCTGATGCACTGGTGCAAAGAGAGCCAGGGAAGAGTGCAGTGCAGGGATGGGGAGGAGGGTGAAGCTGGAGAGGTGGGGGTGCAGACCACAGAGGGCCTCGAAGGCCGTGCTGAGGATTTGGTAAGGGAGAAGCTCTCTTGTGAGGGTGGAACTGGTAATCCTCGTGGATGAGGTGATATTTGCAGGGGAGGTGGGGAAGACTCAGGACACATTTCCAGGCTGGGTGATTTCTTGATTGATGTACGAGAGATTAGCAAGTGCTTCATTTCTCAGAGTCTTTAATATTCTTCGTCTGGGAAGTGGGAATGATAACATCAACCTCTCCAGAGAAAGTACCATAGTTAGCACAGTGATTCACCCAGGTCAGCCAGGAAGTTCACGGCACAGCCAGGACTGGAACCCAGGCCCTGCTCTCCAGGACGATCGCAACAGGCAGGGGCTGGGTCTTGGCATGAGATTCTCCAGCGATGCCATCTCCCAGCCAAACAGGCCTCGGCAGCAGGGGCTGGATTTTCTTCTTTCTGAATTGTGCTCATGCATGGGGCTGATTATCTAACTTGGCTGAAGTTTGAGTCCTTGGCCTGTCAACATATCCTTTTAATTATTATACAAACGGTGCATGTTCGTGGAATAAAAATTTGAAAATGAAAATAAGCAAGAAGAAAAAGAACAGAGAGAGAAAGAGGGAGGAAGGAGGGAAGGAAGGAAGAAAGGAAGGAAGGAAGGAGGGAGGGAGGATCTAAACCAACACATGTACACCTAGATGCATTATATAAGGACCTTCATTGCAGCGTCCTTTGACATAACAAAAGCTTCCAAACAGTGTGAGTATCCAAGAATAGGGGCCTTCGTAGCTGTGTGAATTAAAGAGTATTTCAATCCTGTGATGAGACTGAGTGAATAAAGCAGATATCTCTGTACTGATTTGAAACAGCAGCCAAGATGTAACGTTAGCCTAGAAAAATGAGATGCAAAACAGTGATTATAGAATGCTACAAAGTGTGTGTGTGTGTGTGTGTGTGTGTGTGTGTGTGTGTGTGTGTGTCTTAAGGAGAGAGCGAGGAATGTCTGCTGTAGACGCACAGACCATCTCTCAGAGAGCCACAAGGCTCTGGTTTCCTGACTTTCCCGGGGAAAAAACGGCAAGTCAGAGATGGGGGGAAGGATGATATTTTGCCTGTCCATTTGCACTGTTGAAAGGAAAACTTTTGGCGTTTTTGTTTTTGTTTTGCCATGTGTGTGTCTGTCTTCTGTGCAACATTTTAGCAATATTTGAAAAATCAGAGACTTTTCAAAAGGCCTTGAGATGATCTAGGCTGGTGTTTCCCGAAAGCGCCCCCAAATCTCAGGATTCCAGCGAGGTGCCTGTGGGCCATGGGGCTTGGGGTGGAGCTGCAGGCTGCCTGACCCTCCTTACTCAGAGAAGTTTCTCTTTCATCTTTTTTTATAGGTTGGACAAGTAAAGGTTCAGCTGTAAAAAGGGTTTTGCCTGCTTTGAAATGAAATGTTTGAAAAGCTTTGATCTTGAATAATCTCTTCATTCGACTGATGAGGAGACAGGAACCCAGAAAGGAGAAAAAAGGATAGTCTCAGAGTCAGGTAGACCTGGGTTTGAGTCTAGCTTTGGCTGTGTGCCTTGGATAGTAAATTTTCCTCCTTGAACCTTGGCTTCCTCCTCCAGGGAGAAAAACCCACCCGAATGTGATTAGTCCACAGATATCAAAAGTGGAAGTAGACCCTGAGTCCTTAGTTAAGGACCAGAACGATCTTGGCAGAAACATGCACAGGAAATCACATGGTCTCTGTCTCACCATCGGGTGTTCCAGGAATGGCAAAAGTGTTCCCTTTTCCCCATTTCACTCAAGTCTAGAATCAGGCGTATCTCAGTTTGTTAGAAGTCAGCTCACTACAAAACCCAGGTATTCCCTGGGACACATTCAACGACAAGGGGCAGGGAAACTCAACTCAAATGACTTTATCATTAAGGAAGTGTGTCTTCCTGCACATTCAGAAATGCAGAGAAGGCGTGGCGGCTCCGACAGGAATGCATTCGGCTTCAAGGAACACAGACCCTGACCCCTGGCAGGGTTTATTTATATTGTCCCCTGCTACAAGAAATCCAGAGGCACCCAGAGCTGATGGGGTGACTCAGGAGCGCTACTGGGGCTCAGGTTCTTTCCCAGTTTTGTTGTGGTTGTTGTTGTTTTGAGACAGAGTCTCACTCTGTCACCCAGGCTGGAGGGCAGTGGTGCGATCTCGGCTCACTGCAACCTCTGCCTCCTGTGCTCAAGCGGTTCTCCTGCCTCAGCCTCCCGAGTAGCTGAGAGTACAGGCGCCCACCACCAGGCCAGGCTACTTTTTGTATTTTTGGTAGAGACGTGGTTTTGCCATGCTGGCAAGGCTGCTTTTGAACTCCTGACCTCAAGTGATCTGCCCGTCTCAGCCTCCCAAAGTGCTGGGATTGCAGGCATGAGCCGCTGCACCTGGCCACTTTCCCAGTTTTTGCTCAGCCATCTCGAATGTGTGTCTTCTGTCCTCATGGTTGGCCATAATTGCAGCATGACCATTCCACCCTCAGCTCATATCCACATTACAGGCCGGAAGAGGGGGCAAGGGCTGAGCAGTGGGTCCACCATGTTTGTCTCTTTTCAGAAAGCTCTTCCGGGGGCCCCACGGGGCAAATTTGGCTTCCATATCATTGGTCGTAGTGGATCATGTGGCTATTCCTGGCTGCAAGGCAGTCTAGGGGAGTGAGTGTGTTTTGCTGGCTCATTGCCATCCCAATAAAGTCAGGGTTCTGTCAACAAGGAAGAAAAGGAGCGAGGGCATTGGGCAGGCACTGAGCAGTGTCTGCCCCAGTAGTTCAAGAACTGTTGATACAATGGCTGAAAGACATCTTCTAAAACCTGTGTTCTCTTTCTTTTTCCATTCTACCATCCTCTGTGTGTGGGCTTCTGTCCTGAGACTTATTTTATCCCCTCAGTTTCAGGCGGTGGTCCCTTCCTTGATAGCCATGTGCTGATGCCCCCTCAAGCAAAAGAGGGTTCTCCCATCAGGGAGGAGAGTCGAAAAGAGCTGTGGTTGGGCAGTTGACGATGTCTGTTCCACCTCTATTCACCAGAACTTCTTCCGTTCCATCCTCTTTTCAGTTCAGCTCACTGCAATTTCATTTCCATGTCACAGCATGGATCAGTCACCTGTGCCTACAAGAATGCTGCCTGAGAAATCACCCCCAACCTTTTATTCTCTTAAATAGGGAGTTGGCTGCAGGTTGGTGGACCTTGGCTGGACCCATTAATATATTTCCTGTTCAGCTGGAGGTCTGCTGTCCTGGCTAGGCTGGCTCTGCTCTCGCTCACGGGTCCCCATCCTTCTCCTGGGACCAATGGGCCATTCTGGGCATGGCTGTTGATAGTGGGGGCACAGGCACAACAGCCACGTGGAAACATGCAAGAGACCTTTTTTTTCTTTTTTTCTTTTTTTGAGATGGAGTCTTGCTCTGTGGCCCAGGCTGGAGTGCAGTGGCGTGATCTCGACTCACTGCAACCTCCGCCTTCTGGGTTCAAGTGATTCTCCTGCCTCATCCTCCTGAGTAGCTGGGATTACAGGTGTGTGCCATCATGCTCAGCTAATTGTTTTGTATTTCTTTCTTTCTTTCTTTTTTGAGATGGAGTCTTGCTCTGTCACCCAGGCTGGAGTGCAATGGCGCGGATCTCTGCTCACTGCAGCCTCTGCCTCCTGGGTTCAAGTGATTCTCCTGCCTCAGCCTCCTGAGTAGCTGGAATTACAGGTGTACGTCACCACGCCCAGCTAATTTTTGTATTTTAATAGAGGCAGGGTTTCACCGTGTTGGCCAGGCTGGTCTCGAACTCCTGACCTCGTGATCTGCCTGCCTCGGCCTCCCAAAGTGCTGGGATTACAGGTATGAGCCACCGCGCCCGGCCCAGTTGTTTTGTATTTTTAGTAGAGATGGGGTTTCACTATGTTGGCCAGGCTGGCATCAAACTCCTGACCTTGTGACCCGCTGCCTCAGCCTCCCAAAGTGCTGGGATTGCAGGCATTAGCCACTGCGCCCGGCCACATGCGAGAGATCTTAAAGCCTGGTCTCAAAATGACACACTGTCACTTTCATCTCATGCTATTGGCAAAAGCAAGTCCCATGACTGAACTGAAGTCAAGGCCAGGCAAATACATTCCATCCCTTTTGTAGGGGGAACCACAAAGTCACATGGGTGACTGTCCTCCTTATCACTGCTGTTTGCTGATGCTCCTCCGACCTCTCTGACTTTGTTTTGGTCTCATTTATGGGTTCCTCTTCTCTCTCCCTTCAAACACTGTGGGGCCCTAAGCATTCCGTCCCAGCTCTTCTCTTCTGTCTCTGTGTGTGGTCTCTGGGCCATCTCAACCATTCTCTAGTTTTCAGTCACCACGATGGCACCAACGACCCCCAAATCCATTAGTGGGCTCTCTCCTGAGTCCAGTTGCCAACTGGGCATGCCATCTGAACATCTCACAGAACCCCCAGATCTTTCTCCTGCTTTGACCTCAGCACCCTCAGCCTCAGGCCCACCTCAAACTCCCCCCTCCTTTATTCCCACAGCACACAACCCCCTCCATGCAGCTGCCCAATCAGGGAACCTGGATGTTAGCGAGCCCACCTGTCTCCATGGTCGTGCTACAGCTGATGCTGATCATGACCACCGGCTGAGCACTTCCTGTGCGCCAAGGATGGGGCTAAGCCTCATCCCAGTATTTTCTGATTTAATTCCTGAAACAGCACCACCCCAAGGAGGGAGGCACTGATATCAAGTTGTCTGTATTCCATATGGTGCACGCCCTCGTGGGACAGGTGACTTCTTTCAGAAGCTGCAGTGATCTCTCCCAAAGCTATTGGTTCTGTCAATCCCCAGTGGAAAATCCTTCAGAATTCTCATTGTCCCGGAGACCTGGGCTCAACTCCTTGGTCTGAAGTGGTCAGGTCCAAGATTCTTTCATTTATTCACACACAAAAGGAAATGATTGCGCTCACTCCATGTGCCAGTCAGCCTCTGGGCACTGGAGAAACACGAGAGACCCCAGGAACTTAGGCCCAATGGCAAGAGAGAAAATAATAAATAACATGTCAGGTAGCAACGAAGAGATACGAAGACAAATAAGGCAAGGCACGGGGAGAATTACTGATGAAGTGTCACTATTTCAGGAGGGAATTCAGGGTCAGCCTCTCTGCTAAGAAGGGATCGCAGTGAAGGGGCAGCAAGTGCAAAGGCGCTGGGTAGAAAGGGGCTTGGTGGCCGCCTGTGCAGTAAGTGTGAGAGGTGGAGGAGGCCACAGTATGAGCGTGGCTTCTTCCCTGAGTGAAGTGGGGAGCCATAGGAGGGTTTTGAGCAGAGGGCCCTGCCCTGACTTTGATTTTTACAGAATCCCTCTGGCTGCATGTGGATAACAGTCCTCATGGGGGCCAGGAAGCGGAGAAGTCTGCAGCAGGAAGCGAGGTTTTGCAGGCCTCATGACACTTAGATCACAGAAAGGATTCAGGGGTTTGAGTGACATTCTCAAAAGACACAGGAAAACCAAACAGGCTTTTCGGGTTAACCAGAACCTGCCAGAAGATGGACGGTGCCCGGCATGCCCTGCCCCCAGGCACCCCGGTCCATGGGCCTTTGTGCAGCATCCTCGGCGGGCGTGGACACTGTGGTGCTGGTATAGCTGGTGGGTTTTCCCCTGTGCCTGCCTCTGGCTGTTGAGGACGGTGCTGGGGAGGATGTGAGCACTTAGCACTCCAGCGTGGTCCGGGCAATGGTGGCCCAGCTCCCGCCAAAGACACTGACTTCTTTGAACCCAAGAACAAACATTGACGTTCTTAGTTCTGCAAAAAAAAAAAAAAAAAAAAAAAAAAAGACCTGCATCCGTGCACTCTCTATGCCCCTCCATCACCAAACTCACTTATCTCACTGCACAGTCCTTCAAAGCACAACACAATGTATTTATGTCTGTGGTTTAGGTTCCCAAAACCTGTGACATCAGATAAGTGTGATGTTCACAAAAACAAACATTGCAGAAAGGGAAAAAAATGACCAAAAAGAAGCCGCTGGTTTCAGCCTCGACTTCCTCTCCCAAGAAAAAGGGGCTCTATCTGGCTGAGGGTTCACCGTATCGAGGCTGGGGGGCCAGAGGAATGCCGTGCTACCCTCTGTCCAACTGCTCGCATCTCAGTCTTTGGTGTGTGACTCTCTGAGCCTGAAAAATCTCACCTACAAAATGGAAGTGCCAATCTCCACCTCTTGGGACTCATAAAAATAATAATACAATGATAATAAAAATATACCAATAATTGCTCATCTTTGGATCCGTTGTGTTCCACAGGTCATTTCCTTAGTAAATCCTCATTCCAGCCTGTGTTTTGCCTTCATGTGGGGTGGCTACTGAGAACATCTCCAGTTGACAGATGGGGAAACTGAGGCTTCAAGTAGGAAAAATAGGCAGTTATAAAAAGCTGCATGGCCACTTTCGGTTTTTAGAAAATGCAAACATGTAATATATGTATTAAATAAATAAATAACAAAATATAAAAATATAATTAGGCAAAAATGTTTGGCCAGTTAAATGCCCAAAAGTCCCGGTGGTTTCCTGGGTATCAGAGTAGCCACTGAGGCAGGAGTCCCACCACTGTCTCTTTCTCGTCATTCCCATCTCGGCAAAATGTCACCTCTGCTGAGAGACCCTCCCCAAGCTCTTGCCTAAGGTGGCCCTCCAGTCCCTCTTATTCGACTCACCTTATTTTATCTCTTTACGCCCTGTCCGTCGCTGAAATGCACTGTATTTTTTTCATCTGTTTCTGGGCTTACCACCTGTGTTCCCTGCTAAAGCTTCCGACCCACAAAAGCAGGAACTTCACCCCGTCCCCAGAGCCTTGCCCAGTGCCTGGCACTAGAGGATCTCAATACATATTCCTGGACCAACGGAAGGTGTTTTCTTATTTTTGAAAAATGTACTTTGGGCAAGGTGGCTCACACCTGTAATCCCAGCACTTTGGGTGGCTGAGACGGGAGGATCGCTTGAGTCTAGGAGTTCAGCACCCATCTGGGCAACATAGTGAGACCTTATCTCTATTAAAAAAAATTAAAGTATTAGCAGGGCGTGGTGGTACCTGCCTGTAGTTCCAGCTACTCCGGAGGCTGAAGTGGGAGGATTGCTTGAACCCAACATTTCTAGGCTGCAGTGAGCCGTAATCATGCCACTGCACTCCAGCCTTGGTGACATCTAGACCGTGTCTCAAAAATAAAAATAAAAAATAAAAATTTGCTTTGCTTTTTAAAAAGCAAAGCACACCATATGAGTTATTTTTAATTGTTGTTTTAAGTGCTGGTCAAAAATGAGCTGGCAGGAGCCTCAGCAGGAAGGCACGGCCTCAGCGGGCTTATCTGGCTGAGTGTGAAGGAAGTGGGCATCCTGGCTTCCCACAGAGTGGGTTAAGCAGTGAACATCCCAGAGTTTCCCAGCCCAGCCTGCCCCCAGTTCTCTGGCGCTGGAGAGCTCCCCGCCTGGGACAGGGTTATCTTTGAATGACAGCGTGTTCAGTCTCCCCCGTGGGGTGAGGCTGCCCTGAATTTCAGGGGGCAACAGGGATCCCCTGGGCCAAACAGAGCCCCCAGGAGGTGTTACTTGGCCCATGCAGTTCAAACAGCTTGGAATTTTGGCATTATTTAAAAAATCAAGACATTTTGGAAGAAAACTTAAACAATGCTCCCAAAGGGCAACAAATAAGATGAGAATAATTGGATGGGAAGATTTCACATCCTTAAGATGACAATTCTGCCAACATATATAAACTTAATGAAATTTAAAGTAGTGACCCACGGGTTTTTTAGTTGGATAAAACAATCTTTGAGTTCACAAAGAAAAAGGTACAAAATAAAAGAACAATGGGAAGGATCAGGACAAAGTTAATATCTCAACTCACTGGGAAAATGGAATATTTAATCCAGGACCCCAGCAGAGCCCACTATCAGCAAAAAATAAAAATGGACTCCCATCTTCTACTACAAATCCAGAGATTTCACATAATACGTCTGGCTTGTCCAAAAGTCCCGACCACACTGGGCCCTCATTTTTACAAGGCAGCAATGGACTGATGCTGAGTTGCGTCTCGGGGACTCTCTACTTCACCACAGTCTCCACGACTCCCTACTGCATCCCACCTGACTGACTTTAATCATCTGGGTGTCTTGCTTGGGCGTTCGTAGCCTCTGAACTCACTATACAACAATGGGACTCAGGGAACCTTTGAAGCTGGATTTCTGCTGTTAGCCACCTTTGTACTATTTTCATTTTTCTTAGTGGAAATGCTTATCTAGAGGAGGGATATGGCTTAAGGCATGATTAAGAGCATGGACCTGGGCCGGGGCACGGTGGCTCATGCCTGTAATTCCAACGCTTTGGGAAGTTAAGGTGGGAGGAATGCCTGAGGTCAGGAGTTCAAGACCAGCCTGGGTGACAGAGCGAGACCCTGCCTCTAAAAAAGAAAAAAGAAAGAAAGAAAAAGAGCATGGAGCTAGAAGCTAGAGAGGCTTGAGCAACCTCTAAAGAGCGACTTCCCCTCTCACTGCCTCAGTTTCCTCCTTTGCCACGTGGGGATAATAAGAGCTGTCACACACCATGTTAGTTGCAGAAATTTGTGCCATTCTGCAAAATTCTTAGCCCAGTGCAGAGTCGGTGCCAGGGAAACAGTGGTGATGACAAAGACCTTCCCTTCACATCTACAGCTTTTAGTTCTCAAATCCTCCGCTCTGCTTTTACCTTTGATCTCCTTTTGCCAAAAAGGAGGGGAGAAAGTAAATAAACAGCCCTGGCCTCCTTTGATTCCAGCGCCTGCCCAGCACAGAGCTCCAGAACTGATAAGAACCAGCCAAGTTCTAATTGGGCAGCTCCACCCTCCTGACCAGGCCTTCCCTTGGCATTTGGAATCCGGGACGCCAAAGCCCTCCCCTGCACCCCGCTGTCAGTGTGCACCGTTAATGCCCTTCTCGCCTTCCTAACCACGGGAGAAAAGATGGAGAGAACTTCCCCGCTGTGGAACCCCACACAAAACAATCGGGTGGGTTTGGAGACGAGAAAAGGGGCTTGGAAAGCGGCTTCCAAATACATTAGAAACCCAGTCCCCCAATTCCCAGGAAGAAGCCCCCACACTGGGGACTTGTGGGAAAACGAAATGCTCAGGGATTTGTCCTGGCAATGAATTAAGCAGAAGGCGGGCGAAGTTCTTGGTGCAGAGCAGAACCACCCCTCCCACCCCCCAGTGGTTGGTGGAGAGAAGCCGCATGGCACTGTGGGTAATGGTGTAGCTTTGAACCCATTCGTTTATGGTTGTGTGACTTTGGGCAAGTGACTCGGCCCTGTCGAACTTCAGTTTCTCATCAGCCCTAGCACTGGACTCATGGGATTGTTAAAGGTTAACTGAGGTTGTGCCCATCGGGTGCCTGGCGCATACATAGCAGGTGCTTGTGATTGGACACTGTGATTATAAAATGGCTTAGGGAGTCCCAGGATGGCCTCAGGAGGAGAGAAAAAAAAAATGCCCAGGCCTCATGTCCGGAAAGATGAAAGAGGATCAGTTAGAAATCTCTAAAGGCACCAAGGGCCATGCAGTGGCCAAGGTCAGGCACCGGGTCTGCTTGAAGTTGAGAGGAGGTAAATTCAGGACAAAGTTTAGTGTACACAGAAGACATTCCCTCCACATTCCCCCAAGGTAGGCCCTAGCTGATGGCTTTAAGAACTTCCCCAGGGGCTCTGCTAAATAGCTCAGAGGCAGAGGGCCTAGGAGACGAGGCAGAGGTGAGGGGTACCTCCACCCTCCCACCCCGCCTCCCTCTTGGCTGTGTGACCTGTGTGCCTGGCCTCAGTTTCTCCACCTGTAAAATGAGGCCATAATAACACCAACCCTATAGGTTTTGAGGATAGAATACATGGCATTCAGTTGGTGCTCAATGAATGAACAAAAGTCACAAACCACAACTACTTCTAGGATGAGGCAGTGGAAATGGTTGTCAGCAGGGGAATAACTGATTACTTTTGACTCCTTCCTTAGAAAGAAAGTCCAGCCTCAATTCCACATCCACGCCCCGTCCACCTACCCTGGAGGCAGGGGCTTGCTCTGCTTTGCGCATTCCCGAGTCCCCAGGGCCTGGCATAGAGCAAGTATTTGTGGAAGTATTTGTTCAATGAATGCATGAACCTGGATGCTCTGTGGAGTCAGCCTCCACTGAGAGCAAAGGGAGGCACAGAGAGGCCAGGTAATTTGTCCAAGGCCTCACAGCCCCCTGCCTGCCTGAAGGCAGAGCTGCAACTGGGGCTGAGCTGAGCCTGTTCGGCACCCCTACTTGCTCTGGGCCTTCCCCTTGGGGAAGCCTGCTGTCGCCTTCCTGAACACACGCTGCCCAGGCTTCCCCCACCTGGCAGAGCAGGCACAAGGAACTCCTCAGGTGACCCTTTCACGAATGTTCCAGACGCTCACTGCCCTCAGCAGGGACTGGCCTTCCCCTCTCTCCCTGGTAGGCTAGCGGCCACCAGCTTGCCACCTGCAGGCCTGGTCTGGCTTCAGACGAGCTCCGTATGACCTGCACTGTGTGGTTTTGTATAACCGGCACTGCGTGGGTTTCCTTCATCATTTTGAATCATTTGCCAACATTTAATAATTGGCGATTTCATACAAAACCCAGCATTTCCAGTTTCTTTTGGAAAGTCGGCCTCTCTGGCCACCAGGTCTGCTTTTTTCTGGCCCTGGTCAGCAGGAGCTTCGTCCTAGGCCTATTCAGTCCCCTCGCTCTGACCTGGTGGTCCTCACTCACCCCTGGGCCTACTCTCCCAGCCTTGAAGCCTCCTCACATAAAGGCCCAGGCCTGCGCGGAGACCAGGCCACCCACTCTCCCGCCACCATGCAGGGCCTCCTCCATTCACCCTCAGCCCGGGCACTCGCAGGGAAAGCCAAAAAGGCAGGATTGGAGCCGGACTCTAGGTGTGCAGTAGACAGAATAATGACCCCCAAAGGTGCTCTCCTCCTAATCCTCCGAGCCTGTGAACACGTGACCTTACATGGCAAAGTGACTTTGTAGGTGTGATTCAATTCAGGGTCTTGAGATGGGAAGATGAGTCTGGCTTATCCAGTGGGCCAAAGGCAGTCACCAGGGGCCTTATGAGAGGGAGGAGGGAGGCGGAGGGTCGGGCCCAGAGACATGACAGTGGAAGCAGAGGTGGGAGCGGTGCAAGCCAGCGAGTGCCGTTGGCCTCAGGACAAGGCATGGATTCTCCCCTGAAGCCTCCAGAAGGAACTCCATACTGCCCTGCACCTTGATTCTCCCCTCGCAAGACACACTTTGGCTTTCTGACTTTCAGAACAGTAGGGTTACGAATGTGCATCATTTTCAGTTTGGTGTCATCTGTTACAGCAGCAACAGGAAACATCCCAAGGTTGGAACCCAAGCTTGGCCACTCCCTGGCTGTGTGCCCTGGGGCAGGTGACAGAGTGCTGAGCCTGGGCTTTCCCATCTGAAAAGGGGGTAAGCAGAGACTTCTGTTAGGTGGGGGCTGTGTGTGAGGGTGAAGTCAATGGCACAGGGAAGGTGTGAGGCAGAGCCCTGATGGCACATGCGCCAGGTGCCACCATGGTTAACGTCGTCCTCTTACTTCCTCTCACTTCTCTCACTGTCATTGAAACCAACTCAGAGCAGGCTTTTGAATCTGCCCACTGCTGCCCAAGATACAGACGAAACTTCCTGCTTAGGATCCTACATAATCTACCTTGCCTAATAATAGTAATGATGAAAACAATAGTATCCACTAGCACTGATGAAACACTTGGCAAGAGCCAGGTACTAACTATGAATTAAACTCATTTAGGCCAGGTGCAGTGGCTCATGCTCATCCCAGTGCTTTAGGAGGCAAGATGGGAGAATCCCTTGAGGCCAGGAGTTCAAGACCAGCTTGGGCAACATAGTGAGACCCCCCCCCCATCTCTACAAAAAATAAAAAAATTTGCCACATGTGGTGGCATGTACCTGTAGTCCCAGCTACTCAGGAGGTGGAGATGGGAGGATTGCTTGAGCCCTGGAGGTTGAGGCTGCAGTGAGCTGAGATCTTACCACTGCACCCCAGCGTGGGTGACAGAGTGAGTGAGACCCAGTCGCAAAAAAACAGACACACAGAAATAATTATTTAGGTAAGATGCAGTGGCTCACACCTGTAATTCCAGCATCTTGGGAGGCTGAGGTAGAAAGATTGCCTAAGGCTAGGAGTTTGAGCCCTGGCTGGGCAACAGAGTGAGACCTCATCTCTACTAAAAAGTTAAAAATTAGCCAGGCATGGTGGTGTGCACCTGCAGTCCCAGCTATTCAGGAGGTTAAGGCAGGCAGATCACTTGAGCTCAGGAGTCGGGAGGCTGCAGTGAGCTATGATCAAGCCACTGCACTCCAACCACGGTGACAGAGTAAGACTCTGTTTCTAAAATAAATAAATAATAACTTCAAAAATTCATTTAATGCTCACAACAATCCTATCATTTTCCCTATTTTTCTGACAGGTAAACTGAGGCCCAGGGGTTTAAGTCACTTGCCCAGGATCCTCTGGCAGGCTGGTAGCTAGCCGGGATTTGAACCCACATGGTTGGGTCTTGGAGCCTGGATGCTAACCATGGGGCCATGCTGCCTCCATCTGTGAGCAGACCAGGGAATAACACTCAGGGCCCCAGGGAGTGGCCAGAGACTCAGTGACCATGGCCTCCCCTCCACTCACTGCCTGTCCTAGGTACAATCCTGGACCTGAGAGATCTGAGGGTCGTCGCTCCTCCTGGTACACAGTTTGTACCCATGAGTGTGTTTATTTTGCAAAACAGTTTTCAGCAGTGCCCACTCTCTGCTGGACACCTGGTTCCCAAAAAAATGCAGACCCCTCCACTGTGCTTAAGACTGTGGAGACAGGCCGGGTGTGGTGGCTCACGCCTGTAATCCCAGCACTTTGGGAGGCTGAGGCAGGCAGATCAGCTGAGGTCAGGAGCTCGAGATCAGCCTTGCCAACATGGTGAAACCCCATCTGTACTAAAAATACAAAAATTAGCTGGCCATGGCGGTGGGCACCTGTAATCCCAGCTACTCAGGAATCACTTGCACCTGGGAGACGGAGGTTGCAGTGAGTTGAGATCGCGCCATTGCACTCCAGCCTGTGTGACAGAGCAAGACTCTGTCTCAAAACAACAACAACGGCCGGGCGCGGTGGCTCAAGCCTGTGATCCCAGCCCTTTGGGAGGCCGAGACGGGCGGATCACGAGGTCAGGAGATCGAGACCATCCTGGCTAACACAGTGAAACCCCGTCTCTACTAAAAAAAAAAACAACAAAAAAACTAGCCAGGCGAGGTGGCGGCGCCTGTAGTCCCAGCTACTTGGGAGGCTGAGGCAGGAGAATGGCGTAAACCCGGGAGGCGGAGCTTGCAGTGAGCTGAGATCCGGCCACTGCACTCCAGCCTGGGTGACAGAGCGAGACTCCGTCTCAAAAAAACAAAACAAAACAAAACAACAACAACAACAATAAAAGATTGTAGAGACAGATGCGTGCCTAGGCTGTCACAGCCCAGTGAGGGACAGCAGGGGCCTGGGGACAGGGGGAGGTCGAAGAGGCTCCCTGAGGTGGGGCCATCTGAGGAGAAGCCCAAGGAATCTGATGCTGGCATCCTTGAACGGCTAGGCTGAGTGCTGCAAAGAGGATCCACCCAGGAAGGCCCTGGTGAGAGGGAGCCTGTGTGCTTGGAGAGGTGGATGTGGTCACAGATGGCTGGAGTGCTGGAGAGAGTGGAAACGTCAAGAGGTCGACCTGGGCTCGGCCACTCACTGTGTGACCTTGGGCAACCTTCGCCACTTTTCTGAGCCTCAGTGTCCGCATCTGTAAAATGGGAATAAGGATAGCAGCCACCTCCTGGGGTGATTCTGAGGATTGGATGCATCAGTACGTGTGAAGGTCAGTGCTTGGCGTCACGAAGGGCTGTGTCAGTGCTAGTCAGTCTTGTCGCTGTGATTATTACAAATATGAAGCATTGAGTTGTCAGCCTGCACGCCACCTCCCCTTCCAATCAGCTCCTCAGATGCAGAAGCCGTGGAGCTCCCACAAGTTCATGGGGATGACCCGTGCAAGACCAGTGAGGACCCCCTGCCTGTGGGAAGGGATGTTTTCCCAAGAAGTTTCATGTCCACCATCCCCGACCCAGAATCCAGACCGGCGTCCATACTCCCTGGGGTTCCCAGCTTCAGGCAGCTTAGCCCTCTGCCCAGTGTTCGCCCTCTGTGTCCCTCCTGTCCTTTTGTGTATGACGCGTGTCCTTCCCCCGCTCCCTCGAGCTCCTTCCTCATCTTCACCAATACCATTTATCAGTCACACCTAATGCCCAAGTTTCTCTTTTTCAAGCACATTAACAATGCGAATTGCTGAGAGTTTTTGAGCATTTGCTATGTGCCTGACACTTTCATTCATTCATTTATTCATTCAGCAAGTAGCCTGAACACATCCTGTGTGCGCTGAAGTTCCTCAGAAATAACAGACAAAGGTCCTTGCACTCCCTGCTGGGTTTAACATCTTGCAGGTGGGAAGTGGAGACGATCATAAAGAAACCAGCAAAGTCTACAAACTATTCCTTGTACACATAAACTCCCTGAATCACAACGATAGCCTTATGAAAGGTTTTCCCCCATTTTTCAGGTGAGAAAAACCAAGGCTCAGAGAGAAGGACTTGCCTGAAGTCACACAGCTATGAAGCGTCCAAGCTGGGATTCGAACCCACACCTATCAGACTCCAGAGCCTGTGCGCCTTCTCTCCCCGGGAGCCTGTCTACTAAGATGTTGGCCCAGCTCCACATACAGTCATCTGCCTCGCGAGCAGCACATTTCAGAAGCTCCACAATGTCTGAGGTTGGGGGTGTTTGTACCCAGGGGCACAGCTCACTCCCACAAGGCCCTGGGCAGGGTGAGCTCTGCCCTCCCTTCCAGCAGCCTCTGACCGGGAAGGCCAAGTACACTGTCACTCTCTGGCCAGAGCCTGCGGGAACAGGACGTCCTGGTCCTCCTGCTCTGGTGGGGCCCAGCAAGCTATTTTTGGGCACGTTTATTGATGGGACGCGGGTGCCCAGCTGGACTCCTGATTCAAGAGGAAGGCCCCAGGCTGGCCCAGGGTGGTTCTGCTTCTCCAGGCCCTTGGCTGCCTTGGAGCAGCAGACATCTACTACACCCCAGGTCAAGGGTGGAGCCTGAGCTGGCTGGCTCCAGGAAGAGCAAGGGTCCCCATGGGTGTGGCTAGATTTGGGGGCACACAGACGACTACTATTTCCCACAATTCTGGAGCCTGATTAATTCACAGGCAGGCACAACGCAGAGAGTATGACAGCAGGTTTTGAGGTTAGACTTGGGTTTAAACCCCTCCTGTGTCTCCTACTAGCAAATTTACTGTGGGCAAGCCAGGCCAACTCCTGGAGGCTCTGCTTCCCTGCCTGCGAAATAATAACAGTCCTTACACACAGGGAGGGAAGGAAGCTGGAATTAGATAGTCCCCACTGCTCAGAGTCTGGCATACAGTAAGAACTCAATAATGAATAATAACTTTGCAAATAATGATGGACAGCTGGCATTTATTGGGAGTTTAGCAGGTGTGAGGCAGTGGGCTAAATTACTGACATTTTAAAAAATCTCACTTCACCCCCCAACAATTCCTGGAGGAAGGTGAATGATACCCTTATTGGTGCCATTATTATTCCGTTTTACAGATAAGAAAACTGAGGTTCACAAAGAGGAATGATTTACCTGATATCACCCAGCAGATGTGTGGCAGAAAAACCTGCCTTTGAACTCCAGTCCTAAGAGAAGACTGGGCTAGGCGCAGAGCTGCGCCTCATGCCACCATTTCCCTCCCAAGAGGACTGGTTACAAAGACCCCGTCAACACTTAAGTCCACGCCATATTGTGCACCCCTCAGTCACCCCCTGTCCCAGGAGGTAACCTCCTGGGCCTTCCTGTTGATGGCAATTCAGACACCAACATCCCCGAATATTCCCTTGACCTTCTTCCTGCCCTTGGGGCTATTTTGTTTTCCTGGTTCATGGGCAAAAAGTCTGCAAGACACTGGTTGGGTTGGCAAAGGCTCTGGGCTGACTTGGAGGCCGCTATGCTGTCTATGCTGGGGTGGGTGTTGGGGGCCCAGCGGGCAGGAGAGGGTAGAGGCTTGCATGCCCGGGCACCCCAAGGCCCAAAGTCAATGCCGTGTTTCCTTGGTGAAGTGCTTTCCTGGCCTGCACCTGCTTATAATTCAACCCTGCCCTGAGGGTACATTGCAGCCTCCTTTGGCTGAAAGAAGCTGCCTTTTGTGATCTGTCCTCTGCCTTTCTAGCCTTCTTTCCCACCATTGGAACCCCTCCGAAAAGAACATGCTTTGCCCTGCTTCCAGGCCTTTGGCCCTGCTGTGCCCTCCTCCTGGACCGCCTTTCCTCCATGGTTCTCTCACCACGTGCTTCTTCTGCTGGTACTTCAGGACCCGTTACACTGTGAGGCCCTCCCAGAATCCCCCCAGCCCCCTACTTGGGGTTACCACTGCGACGGAGGGACATTGCTTTCAGAACTACATTGTACTCTAGACTACAATGCCCAGCTGGTGAGCTGACACCTCCATGTAGGTTTCACGCAGGCCCCTAAGCTTCACCAAGCGGAATACTCCATTTATTTCCCCTCCTAAAACCCCAGCCCTGCCCACCTGTCTTCCCAGCTCAGGAAATACAGCTGCCCTCCACGCAGGTGTTCAGACCAGGTCCCAGTGGCCCCTTGGTTCCTGTTTCCCTCACCCCACAATCCCATCCATCCCAAGTCTTGCTGACTTGACTGCCAAATACATCCCAAATCCGTGCCCTTGTTGCCACTTTCACAGCTACCACTGAGGTGCAGGCTGCTACTGTCCTTGCCCACCTGAACTGTGGCAGTGAGCTCCTCCTCCCTAGTCTCCTGGCTTCCAGCTTTGCTCTACTCAATCCACACAGTCAGAGGAAATATTTCAAAAGACAAACTGGCCGGGCGCAGTGGCTCACGCCTGTAATTCCAGAACTTTGGGAGGCTGAGGTGGGTGGATCACTTGAGGTCAGGAGTTTGAGACCAACCTGGTCAATATGATGAAACCCCGTCTCCACTAAAAATACAAAAATTAGCCAGACGTGGTGGGGCATGCCTATAATTCCAGCTACTCGGGAGGCTGGGGTGGGAGAATCGCCTGGGCCCAGGGAGCAGAGGTTGCAGTGAACCAAGATCGCACCACTGCACTCCAGCCCAGGTGACAGAGTGAGACTCCATCTCAAAAAAAAAAAAGACAAACCAAGTCATGTCCCTTCCCTGCTTAAATCCTCCACGGCTCCTCACCCCTCTTAGAATAAAAATTCACCTCCTACCTTGGCCTATAAGACCTTGTATAATCTGACCCTTGCCCACCTCCCCAACCCCATACCTACCTCTCTCCATTCACTCTGCTCCTGCCACGCTGGTCTCCTTCCCATTCCTGAACTAGCAAGCTTGTTCCTGCCTCTTGGTAGAAACTTGCTCTTCTTTTTGCCTGAATCTTCTTCAGCCAGGTATCTGTCTGGCTCACTCTTTCACTTTATTCAGGTCTCTGCTCAAATATCACCTCCCCGGAGAAGCCTTCTATGACTTGCCCATCTCAAATACTCCCCTCCGTCTTCTATCCCTCTACCTGCATTATTTTCCTTCACTGTAGTTATTACTGTCTGACATAGTACGTATTTGTCAGTATTTTCTTTTTTTTTTTTTTTTAGTCTTACTCCGTTGTCCAGGCTGGAGTGTAGTGGTACAATCTCGGCTCACTGCAACCTCTGCCTCATGGGTTCAAGCGATTGTCCTGCCTCAGCCTCCCATGTAGCTGGGATTACAGGTGTTTGCTAACATGCCTGGCTAATTTTTGTATTTTTGTAGAGATGGGGTTTCAGCATGTTGGCCAGGCTGGTCTCAAACTTGAAAGTGCTGTATATATCAGTATTTTTAAAATCTGGGGGCCAGGCGCAGTGGCTCACACCTGTAATCCCAGCACTTTGGGAGGCCGAGGCGGGTGGATCACCTGAGGTCAGTAGTTCAAGACAAGCCTGGCCAACATGGCGAAACCCCGTCTCCACTAAAAATACAAAAAATTAGCCAGGCGTTGTGGCGTGTACCTGCAATCCCAGCTACTCAGGAGGCTAAGGCAGGAGAATCGCTTGAACCCGGAGGCAAAGGTTGCAGTGACCTGAGATGGCACCATTGCAGGCCAGCCTGGGCCACAAGAGTGAGGCTCCATCTCAAAAAAAAAAAAAAAAAAAAAAGAAGGAAGAAAAAACAATCTAGTTTACTGTTAAATGTTTAATGACACCTTCTCAACAAGGGGGAGCCCTGAATTTTACACGTATCCGTTTCTGTGGTGTAAATACTCCCATCATGGTCCATTTGGAGCTACCAGTGTGACTTACTGAGCGTGGCATTGGGAAGACCATGCTATACTATGGGATATGGCTATATGATATGATATGACACATCAGACGTCAATCACTTCAAGAACACACAGAACAGTGAAATGATGAGAAAGTGATGATCTGTGAGCAGTTGTTACCTTTGTTTTTGTTGTAATTTATTTAACTGGAAGTTCGTGCAATTTAATTCTTAGTGATGGCTGTGTGTGAAACTAGCTGGCAGAATTCGTGAGCCAGTAGGAGCTGGTGCCAGCAACCCCACTGGTTGAAAGCGACACAAGGGCAAGGATGTTTCCACCTTGTTCCTGGCTGTTTCCTGGGGCCTGGAACAGTAGAAGGAGCTCAGGGTAGGTGTTCAGCCTGCATTTGTTGACTATTTCATAGTGCACCTGTTTGCATCAGAGAGCACAAACTGTTTGCCTCAACTTGACTTCACGGGCTGAGTCCAGCCCACAAGCGGGTGTCATTTGGCTCTCAGAATGTTTTTGACATTTTTACAACATTTATTGCCAACATTTAAAAGCCAAGGGTTTTTTTGATTTTTTTTTTTTCATGAAATCTCACATAAACCTAGATTTGTAGCTTCTCCTGGAAAATCAGAAGCTCTGGACCCGACTCCCTCATGACAACAGAAGCTGGAGCTGAGGGGCGCGCAGCCAGCCCCTTCAGACTGGGCATGGGCTCGCCAGTTTCCACAGGCCCCACCCCTCCCCGCAGGCTCACACTGGGCCCACTTCATTCGTTAACATAACCCGCTGGGCCTGTGGATATTTGAGTTGCAACTGCCATCTTGGCCTCCATCTTAGCACTTGTCACAGTGTGGGCCTGTCACAGTGTCCCCGCCAGACAGTGAGCACCTTGGGGACAGGCTCTGTGAGGGAGGCCCCCTGGGGTCCCCAGTCTTGGCACATAGTAGGTCCACAGGTTCTGGAACTGGATTGTTTGTTGACCAGTGAATGCCAGCCCCCACCCAGTGACCCTAATTGGAGCACGCACTAAACTCAAGCCCCAACCGGAATGTGACAAAGAGGTTGGCCGAGGCCAGGGTTTAAAAATACCCCAGGGCTGGTCAGCTGTGAGGTGCTCGGAGGTGTTGAAACAACCAGTCCAACGCTGGCTGGAGGCCAGTGCACCCACTTTGCTCTGTGTGATGTGGGCTAACGAGAGGGGTCACCAGCAGGTCCTGGTGTGCGGGGGTGGGGAATGGGAGGACTAGGTGCAGCCCCCTCCCCCACGGCCCTGCTTGGGAAAGGTCAGAGATGTTTATAAACAGCATGGGGTGACATGACATAATTTCGCATAAAGGGTTACCAGGCGGGGCATGAACACAGGCGGCCTCCCCTGATGTTTCCACGCCGCGGTCTCCTGGCGTCAAGAAAGCGGGATGCTGCTAGCACTGTGGTCTCCCTGCAGCCTTCAGAGCCATGGCCCAGCCCACCGGAGCCAGGCTTAAAAATAACGCTCCCAGCACAGTCTCCTGGGGGACAGCCAGCATGGGGGCTGGACAGGGAAGGAACGAGCTCTGCTGGAGCGCCCACTGGATGCCAGGCACATCAGAGGCATGAGCTCATGGAGCTGCACGCGGGCCTTGGGAGGGAGGGACTGTCATCCAGATGGGGAAACTGAGGCTCGGGGAGTGGTGCCACTGGCTCAATGTTTCCCAGTAAGTGGCAATGCTGCCATGCCCATCCATGAGATGAGTGACGAGAAGGCAGGCTCTGTGTCACGCTGCTGTTCCCAAGTCCCTGGAACAGCGTTTGGCCTTAGCAAGCCTCAGGAGGCAGCTCCTGTGGAGCTTGTCCAGGATCGAAACCCGCTCTCCCACCACACCTTGTCTCCATCAAGGGCAGCCCCATCCCTCCAGATGCTCAGGGCGGATACCAAGGCATCACCCCCAACTCCTCTCTTTCTCTCACCCCCACACCCTGTGCTTGCTGCTCCATCTAGACACAGCCACCCCTCCCTGCCCTGGCCCAGCCCCACCTCTCTCACCTGGCCCCTGCAGGAGCCTCCTTCCTGGTCTCCTGCTTCCACCCTCATCCTAACAGTCTTGCCTCCATCAGTGTCCAAAGTAACACACTAGACTCATATTGTCCATCACCTGAACGTATTAGGATGCAACAGTGAACAGAACGCACATGGCCCCATCAGCGTGGAGCTGACATTATGGAATGGGGGAGGAAGGGGTATCAGCCTTCATAGGTAAATTAAATAGATCATGTTTCCAATGGCAGTGAGTGCTAAGGAGAAAAATAAGCTAGGGAAGGAGGAGGGGAGCATCAGAGAGGAACAAATCTAAATACGGGGCAGGGGCCAGGGCAGGAAAGGTCTCACTGAGCAAATATTTGAGTACAGCTTGAAAAAGATGAGGGATTGGGCAATGGAGATTTCCAGACAAAGGGCATTCCTGGTAGAGGAAACAGCAGGTGCAAAGGCCCGAGGCTGGACCATGCCTGGCATGAGCGAGGATGGCAGAGAAGAGGCCAGTGTGGCTGCAGCAGAATGAGTGAGGGGCAGCATGGCAGGAAGTGAGCTCAGAGAGGTAAAGGGCAGTGCCCATAGAACCTTGAACGTCGAAGGAAGGACTTAGCTTTCCTCTGGGGTAGGTGAGAGCCATGGAGGGTTCTGAACGGAAGAGGGCACAGTCTGACTTCGTTTCTGAAAGAATCCCTCCAACTGGGTGTAGAGGATGGGCTGTCAGGAGCCGGGGGAAGGGGACAATCAGGGTGACTGCAGTGGCTCAAGCAGAAGAGAATGGTGAACAGGCCCAAGGGGCGGCTGTGGAGGTGAAGAGGCGGGGAGAACAGATCTCGGATTCCAGATCTATTCTAAGGTGGAGCTGACAGGGCATGCTGCTGGACTAGATGTGATCAATAGAAATCAAGAAGCCAAGGATGTTTGTGTTTCTGTTAACACAGGAACAGAAAACCAAACATCGCATGTTCTCACTTATAAGTGGGAGCTGAATGATGAGAACGCATGGACACAGGGAGGGGAACAACACTGGGGCCTGTTGTGGGGATGGGGAGGGAGAGCATCGTGATAAATAACGAATGCTTGCCGGGCTTAATACATAGGGGATGGGTTGATAGGTGCAGCAAACCACGATGGCACACATTTACCTATGTGACAAACCTGCATGACCTGCATATGTACCCCGGAACTTAAAATAAAATCTAAAAATAAAAGCCAAGGATGGCTCCAAGTTTCCAGATAGAGCAGCCAGAAGGATGGAGCTTCTGCCTTACAGAGATGCCCAAACACCATGCTGGGCTCTGGGAAGGATGGGAGTGAGGCGGCCCTTCCCCCGGGGGCACACGGGTCCTGTGTGAGGGTCATCCCAAATACAGTGGGCTTTGCTTTATGAAATTCCCTGCTGATTCACGTCAGGATTCTTCTCCAGCTCCTCCTTCCCATCCCTGTCCCTGAGTCCCTTGTAAATTGCGCAGGAGCCACCAGGTCCCTCCTCCCCCGCGATTCCTGAAGAGCAACAAACGCTCCTATAGCCCTTATCATGTGCCTGGCAGGATCCTAGCCCTTTACTTAAACTTTGTGAACCCATCTGATCATAACAGCAATTCCAGGAACTGGGAATCTTATTACACTTATTTCATAAATGGAGAAAAAAAGGTCCAGAGAGGTTAAGTCACCTATCCAGGATCACACAGCTAGCAAGTGGTAGAGGCAGGATACAATCCCAGGCAGTCAGGCCTAGGCCTCATGCTCTTAACCACTACACTTACTATCTCATGTTTGACCATGAGGAGTCAAACTGTGTTTGAGAGATTGGGTGAGGGGAGAGGGCTTCAGCCATTGCTTCCACATAATAGAAACAGTTGCCGTTTTCTGAGTACCTCTCCTGTGCCTAGTTCTATACCTAGGCTTCCTCTATTCTCCATATCAACAGAAGGGGGGGGGTATTACAAGGATTGCACCCATTCTACAGATAAGAAAACCGAGGCTCGGAGGGAAAAAGTCATGTCCACAGTTACAGCCAGGACTGAGAATGAGGAGCTCTGGGACTCCAGACCCCATTCTATCCCCTCCTCCACACTGTCTGTGCTTGTCACCCACTTCCTGCCTTGGTGGTGAGAGGGCTGCTCAGGGGTCAACAGCCACACCACATTTTCTTCTTGCTGGAAGCAGACGGAGGACAGGAGAAGTGACAGATTGCACAGCTGCACGGATTCCCGCTCTCGGGGCTTGTAGATTTTGTCTGGCACAATCGACATGGCTGAGGCCAGCTCTGGGCCAGGTGCTGGAGAGACCGAGATAGGAACACAGAGTGGAGGGTGAGAAAGATCGAGGCCCTAGGTGGCTTTGATGAGATAGACAGTGGTGGGGTTGTCACAGAAGTTCAGAGAAGCCACTCAGAGGAGCAGGTGCACATGAACCTTGTGCCCCAGGCAGCCTCTTCACCTCTCTGGATCTCAGTTTCCATCTCTGTGACACAGGGTGGTCATACCTGCCACCCCATCTCACAGAACTGGTCAGGACTAAAGGTGAGTGCCAAGGGGACACGCACTATCTCTACTTTGCCCTCTGCTGTCTTCCAGGACAGAAAGAGCACAGGCCCCAGCTTGTTGTAGGCATTCTGGAGAGCTGGCACACAGGAGGTGCTCAGGGCCTGCTGGATATATGGAAATAAAGAAATAAGCTTCCTTGGGACTTATTTTTCCCCCATAAAGTGAATTATTTCCATGCACTTTACAAAGACATAGACCCTCTCAACCACCTGGCAAGGTGAGTCCTAAGATCATCTTTGCTTAACAGGTAAGAAAAACGGGCATCTAGAGAAGTTACGAGATTTCACCAAGGTCCTAGAGCTAAGAAGGGATGGAGCTAGGATTTGAATTTCACTCCCTCTGCCTCCTCGGCATTCACAGAACTAATCACAGAACTGAACTAATAACAGCTTGTGTTTTGTGAAGCATTTATTGCATGCCAAGCGTTACTCCAAACACTTCACATATATTAACTAATATTAGTATCTACCTCAAATGTGTGGGAGAGGTGATATTTTCTTCCCATTTTGCCCATAAAGAAAGAGGTTAAGGGCCAGGAGCAATGGCTTAGACCTGTAGCCCCAGCACTTTGGGAGGCTGAGGCGAAAGAATTGCTTGAGTCCAGATATTCGAGACCAGCCCAGGGAACGTAGCAAGACCCCCATCTCTACAAAAATGAAAAGTTAGCTGGGTGTGCTGGATCATACCTATAGTCCCAGCTTCTTGGGAGGCTGAAGTGGGAGGATGGCTTGAGCCCAGGAGGTCAAGGCTGCAGTGAGCTGTGATTGTGCCACTGCAGTCCAGCCCTGTCTCAAATTAAAATAAAAAAAAAAAGAAAGAAAGAGGTCGGCCATGTGCGGTGGCTCATGCCTATAATCCCAGCACTTTGGGAGGCCAAGGCAGGTGGATCACCTGAGATCAGGAGTTTGAGACCAGCCTGACCAACCAACATGGCAAAATCCTGTCTCTACTAAAAATACAAAAATTAGCTGGGCATGGTGGTGGGCTTCTGCAGTCCCAGCTACTCGGGAAGCTGAGGCAGGACAATCACTTGAACCCGGGAGGCAGAGGTTGCAGTGAACCGAGATTGTGCCACTGCACTCTAGCATGGGAGACAGAACAAGACTCAGTCTCAAAAAAGAAAAAAAGAAAAAAGTAAGTAAGTAAATAAATAAATGAAAAAGAAAGACATTAAGTAACTTGTGCAAGGTCACAAGTAATTTGCAAAACCAGGATTCAAACTCAGGCAGTCTGGCTCCAGAGTCCATGGTTTTAAATCACAATGCCCTACAGGAGAGCATTGGCAATGTCATCCCGGGCACAGAGCCTGGCACACGGGGAGCACTTACTGGATTGTGAAAACCTCACAAACCGTGTAGAGACAAGCAGGGCTTTCCCATTCTGAACCACACTGAGGGCTCCCTCGAGAATTCACTTATTTCCATTTCTTCCTGTGAGTCCCACTTGACAGAGAAGAAGCTGCCCACGGACCATTTTTCCCCTTCTCCCCCCTCCCTCTAGGAAAATTCTGGGCAGCATCCACCAGGTCACGGCTGCCAGCCAGAGGACTGGCTAGAGCAGAGTTTGGCCAGGTTATCGGGTTTCGTGGTCAGCCACCTTCGCCCCTGACCAGAGCTGTCTTTCCAAAACAGAACATTCAGTCACCGCCTGTCCCTGCGCCCAGCTGTCCTTGTGCCCCGACCTTGCTTGCTGCCCACCGGCCTGGAGTTTTTCCTCGTATTCTAGTCTCTTACTGACATCCCGCAAAGATGACCAGAGCAGAGAAAAGGGAGTCAGAGAGCAGGCTGAGAGAAACGATGAGGAGACAGAGACAGAGAAAGAAGAGACAGAGAAAGAGGCGACAGACGGACGGAAGAGAAAGAGGAGACAAGAAAGACAGAGAAAGAGGAGACGAGAAAGACAGACGGACAGAGAAAGGGACAGAGAAAGACAGAGAAAGAGGAGACAGAGATGGAGAGAAAGACAAAGACAGGAGGGCCCTGCAGGTGCCATCTGCCCTCCAAAGCTGTCTCACGGGCAGGGTTTGTAACCTTGCATCTCATTCAATGCATTTTGACCTTCTCCCAAGGCTGCAGCATCTTCTCCCAACAGCTCTCAACCTGCCACCAGCCCAACATGTCCTAAGAGACCTGGTTTTCCTTCCCCCACCCTCACCTCCATACACAATCCCTCACCTAACTAACTCCTCTGTATCTCCCTTCCTCCAGGAAGCCCTCCTTGCCCCCACAGCCCCTCTATGCACCCTGATTACACCTCCTTCATACTTTGTGGTTCACTGATAGGTTCGCCTCCTCCACTGGAATGGCAGCTCCTCGAGGGCAGGGTCTGGATCAGTCTGGCTCGCCCTACATCCCTGCACTCAGTCCAGTGCCTGACACATGGTAGGTGCTCAATAAATACTGGCAGAATGAAGGATTAAACCAGCCGCTATGTGTCAGCTCCTTGGAGAATTCTTCCCTGGTATGGCTTACAACTGTTTGGACTTCATCGTGTGATGATTTGATTTAGGGTCTGCATGGCCTCTGGTCCCAGGAAGGCAGGGTCTGAGTCTGCTGTGTTCACCCTTGTCTTCCCAGATCCTGGAACAGTGCCTGGCACAGAGTAGGTGCTTCAGTATTGGTTGAATGAATGAATGGATGCATGAGCAAATGAATTAACCACTAGCCCTCTGGAGATTTTGAATCATATTTTTTTGAACATTTGAACCAGATCAAATGTTCCCCATTGCCCTTCAAATCAGACCCCAAGTCCTGCCAAGGCCTGTGAGGCTCTGCAAGACCTGGCCCCTGTCACGTCTCCAACCTCTGCCCTTCTCACGCCACCCCTGTAGGCACCAATGTCTCTAGGGTGCCGTGCGTGGTAGCAGTTCTCATCCGCCTCCACACCCTACCATAAGTCATGTCAACAGAGCTGGGTTTGTTTGTTTGTTTTTTTCTGTGAACAAGACTGCCTAGAAAAATGGAGCACTTTTGCACAAACAACCTCAATGTCACCAATGGACCTAGGCCACTGTGGGACAGTCTCCAAGGTTTGGCCGGCCAGCTTCCCAGGGCCCTGACCTGAGGCAGGATTTGCGCCCTGGTCGCTCTGTCCCTCTCCCACCAGACCCTCTAAAGGGCTGGCTGGCTGGGCAGGAGGGGTGTCCTTGGAGCCCCTGAGTGTGACCTTCATGTTCTGCAGGAAGCCAGGGGAGGGGATGCAACAGAGCAGACCCCACCACATCCTTTAGGCTCAGACCAGGCCTCACCCCTTCCAGAAAGCTGCCTTGGCCACTTTCCTGGCATCTATGGACTCCTGTTCTCACCCTAATTGCATCTCATATCGTGCTTGGCTGAAATTCTCTACTGGACAGTTTCTTCCACTGGACTGTGCTCCAAGTGGTTAAGGCCAAGTCTTTTCTATCTTGGTGTCCCCAGAGCCCAGATCTGGCCTATGAGGGTCATCAGCAAACACACTCTGAATGAACAAAGGATTATTGAACAAGTCTTCCTGCCTTGGTGCAGGCTGACCTCTGTCTCTCTCACTAGGATGGGGTCCTAAGGCACTTGTCTCTTTTATCTTTGCTCCTCAGTGTCTAACACTGCTTGACACATCGGTTGCACCATGAAACATGTGTGGAATAAACGAACAAGGCCTTCCTACCATCCATCATATCTGCCTCTCCTCCTGGACTGGGAGCTCTACGAGGTCAAGGATAAAACCTCACTTATTTCTAGCTCCTCTGAGTCTAGCACTGGACCTAGGACAAAGGAGATGCTTGGTAGATACTGGATGGGTGGGTGGGTGGGTGGATGGATGGATGGATGGATGGATGGAGTCGAAACTGATGGATCAATGGAGGAATGAATGGATGGTTGGACAGAGTGAATGAAGAGAATGGGCGGATGGAAGTGCAGGTGGGTGGGTGGATGGCAGATGGGTGAATGAAAGACTGGATAGATAAATACTACAGTCCAGGTTGTGAACGTGGGAAATATTGCTTTCCACTCCCCACACACAAAAGCCACCATTTTAGAAGAGCTAAAATCATTTTAGAACAGCTAAAATGAGGCCAGAGAATGACTCAGCTAGAGTTTTTATGAGAGATATTTAAAAGAAAAAAATATATATGAGAAAGATGGGTCTTGGAGGCTCTGAACTTCTTAAGCAAAACCCTGTAAGTTGACTGTGCTTTCTTGCAGCATTTATGTGATATTTATGGAGGGCCTGCCATATTTAGTGCCCCTGGGTTTGGTCTGGAAGTAGAAAGAAATTTCAGATGTGGATCCTGACCCCAGGTTGCTCAGAATCAGACATATGCCCATTCATCCTCAATGCTTCTTCTTGTTGGGGTGTCCGAAGAGCAAAGATTTGGGAAACAAACACAGATTTGTATCCTGACTTCTTTTCTGTGTGACCTCAAGCTAGTATCTTGGCTTCTCCGAACCCTGGTTTGCTCATCCTGCTTTGCAGGGTTGTTGCAAGCACACAACAAGCCCATGCTTATTAAATGCTGACCCCAGGCTGGGATTGCCGCCGATGACTGGTAAACACTAAACTGGGCCTCAGTGTGCGATGCTGCTGACTTGCTGTGTGATGCTGTCAGAATGTCGGGACTTTTCTGTTCCTTCATTTCAGCTCAGTGGCATTCATCCTTAACAAGGGCCATGAACTAAAGAAGAGTTCAAGCTGGGGAACCCAGTAGACCCGGGTTTGGGATCCTTTGCTCCCCTGCTGCATGGTTTCAGACAAGCCACTGTGCCTGTCTGAACCTCAATTCCTGCATCTACACTGCAGACCTCCTTGCTGTTTCTCAAGCACAGCTGTCACCCCTGCACCCAAGCTCTCCTTTGGCGAAAGAGCCAAAGAAAGTGAGTTCCTGGCATCCATCTTGGGGTTGTGTGGGCTCCTAAATGTGGTGCTGCCCACACAGGTCTGCCTCGAGGCACTCCAGAGTAAAGAAGGGTACAGAGGGATCTGGAAGGGCAAACAGAAGACACCTGGCTTCTCATCCTGTCTGGAAGAGGATCCCCATTCCATGTGGTCCACTAGCCTACTGATTTATGTTTCCAATAGTTTATACCACATGGCTTTATAGAACATGTTTATACAGTGGGGTGCGGTGGCTCACACCTGGAATCCCAGCACTTTGGGAGGCTGGGGCAGATTGCTTGAGGTCAGGAGTTTGAGACCAGCCTGGGCAACATGGTAAAATCCCATCACTACTAACATTACAAAAATTAGCCAGCTGTGGTGTCACATGCCTGTAATCCCAGCTACTCAGGAAGCTGAGGCAGGAGAATTGCTTGAACCCAGGAGGTGGAGGTTGCAGTGAGCTAAGATCACACCACTGCACCCCAGCCTGGGTGACAGAGCAAGACTCTGTCTCAAAACGACAACAAAAGAACATGTGTGTTCATTTATTTTTCTAGTTTAACTCCCCCACCTGATACTCCTGTCCACTCCATGAGAGGAGAGTTTCTGTGCATCTTTTTTTTTTTTTTTTTTTTTTTTGAGATAGAGTCTCACTCTCTTGCCCAGGCTGGAGTGCAATGGCACAGTCTCTGCTCACTGCCACCTCTGCCTCCCGGGTTCAAGTGATTCTCTAGCCTCAGCCTCCCGAGTAGCTGGGACTACAGGCACATGCCACCACATCTGGCTAATTTTTTTTGTATTTTAGTAGAGATAGGGTTTCATCACGTTGACTGGGCTGGTCTCGAACTCCTGACCTTGTAATCTGCCCCCTCGGCCTCCCAAAATGCTGAGATTATAGGCATGAGCCACCCTATGTTTCTGTACGTCTTGATTGCTTTTCCATCCTCGGGTTCTAAAGCCCAGACAGGCACATGGTCTTTGTTAAGTAAATGTGTTGAATAAATGGATGCATGAATGGATTAGCACATAAAGAAATGAATGCATGAATGGATAGGTGCATGAATAGCTGGGCCCAGCAGAATCAGTTAAGAGGCTTAACCACACACACACACCCACACACACAGAGAAACACATGCACACACAAACACACACACCTACATACGCATACAGAGGTGCTCAAGCCCTGCTCCAAAAATAAATATAAGAATCAACCCTTAATGATCACTTACTCTTAGATGCGGTAGGATCTAAGGCCCCATGTTTAGCCTATGATGTAGGGCATTTCACTGAATCCTCATGACCACCCTCTGCGGTAGGGACTAGTGCTATACTTTTTTCATACGTCAACCCTGAGGCTCAGAGAGGTAAAGTCACTGACCCCAGGTCACACAGCCAAGAGGTAGAGGAGCCAAAATTGAATCCAAGATCTGTTTGATTCCAGAACCATGCCTGACCTTTCTGGGCCAGTGGAGTCACCTCCGAATCGAGATTTTTAGGGTTTCCCAGATGATTCTGATGCACAGCCAGGTTGAGAACTCCTGGGCCAGAGCACTGAGGTTTGGGAGAGCCTGCTGGCTTTGGGACCAGCTGATCCAGCCCCTGTGCTGCCTCACAGCCTGGTTCCTTATCTCTGACACGGGAGTGATGGCAGCACCTACCTCAGGGGATTTCAGGAGGACCTAATAAGTTAATCCATGCAATGTGTTAAGCAGAACACAGTAAGCACTTCTCACAGCTCTCCTGTATGCAGACAGACGCATTTCCAATCTCCTAGTGAGGTGCCTGGGACAGGCTGGAAAGGGCATCTCAGCAGCATTCAAGAGACTGCTGCATCTAAGAGTGAAGAACAGGGATGCTAGAGCAATTGTGTCCCCCAGAAAAACATCTTGCAGAAATACTCGCACATGTCGACAGACGTGTGTGCCCTACAGACCACGACAGTGTAGCTCATTATAGCAAAAGCCAGGAAGCAGGAAGCAGGCCCAATAGACATGTTTAGGGCAAGGTTCTCCACTTCAGCAAGGCAGACATTTGGGGTCACATAATTCCCCGTTGTGGGGGCTGTCCTGGGCGCTGTGGGATGTTTAGCAGAATCCCTGGTTTCTACCATCTAGATGCCAGCAGCATGTCACTACTCTAAGTTGTGACGACAAAGTATGTCTCCAAAATTGCTGAATGTCCCCAGCATTGCTGAATGTCCCCTGGAGGAAAAAAAAAAATCACCCCATCCAAGTGGAGAAGTTTGTGACATGCCCGAGGTGATGGAGCTCATATTTCAGCAAAGCTGTGACTTTATCCTGCACTAAGTCCCAGGTCACACTTTTCCTATTTGCTTTTTGTGGATTCCTTAGACTTTGCTCCATTCACAATCATGTGTTCTATGACTAGAAATAATTTCATTTCTTCTTTCCCCATCTGGCTGCCTTGGCACGTTTGAGGACAGAACTTGCACAACACAAATTGTAGCTCAAGTGGATTATGTAATCTGCACAGGGATGCTTTTTCGGGAAGTTAACTTTGTTCAAATATTGAAAATTCATAAAATAGAAGAATATGAATTTTTTTTTAATGGGATCACCTTGGAGGGCAATTTTCTCGCCGTTTGCTCCTCTGAGTACCTTTCTCCATTTTGAAATTTTATTATAAAGGTTGTGATCACACTGTATGTACAATTTCAAATCCTGTTAAGTCTCAAAGTCTTCAAAATCATACTTCTCGTGTTATTACAAAATTTTCTTTGACATTCTCTTTAATTTTGTCTATTGTTTCTCTCTCATTCTCTGATCTTCCCTAATCCTTAATAATGAAAATTGCAGGCTGAGCATGGTGGCTCACACCTGTAATCCCAGCACTTTGGGAGGCAAAGGTGGGCGGATCACCTGAGGCCAGGAGTTCGAGACCAGTCTGATCAACATGGAAAAATCCCATCTTTACAAAGAATACAAAAGAAAGCTGGGTGTGGTGGTGCATGCCTGTAATCCCAGGTACTCAAGAGGCTGAGGCAGGAGAATCACTTAAACCCAGGAATTGGAGGTTGTGGTGAGCCAAGATGGTACCATTTCACTCCTGCCTGGGCAACAGGAGCAAAACTCCAACTCTAAATAAATAAATAAACAATGGAAACTGCAAGCTTTTGCTGGGCATGTGACCACCCAGAAGAAAATCTACACTTCCCAGCTTCTCTTGCAGTTAGGTGTGTCCATGTGGCCAATGGGATATAAGTAATGTCCAAGTAATGTCCTTAGGAAGGGATGCCTCTACTTTTTCCCATCCTCCTTGCTGGCTGGAGTGCAGATGTGAAGGCCAGAACCTGAGTGGCTATCTTGGGACAAGGCAGAGGAACAAGAGAAAAGGACCCTAAATCCCCAGTAAATTTGTGCAGCCCACCCTACTAGTCCTAGACTGTCACCTCCATGCATCTTTTATGTAAGAAACAAAGTTCTGGCTGGGCCTGGTGGCTCACACCTGTAATCCCAGCACTCTGGGAGGCCGAGGCGGGTGGATCATGAGGTCAGGAGTTCGAGACCAGCCTGGCCAACATGCTGAAACCCCATCTCTATTAAAAATACAGAAATTAGCCGGGCGTGGTGGTGGGCACCTGTAATCCCAGCTACTAGGGATACTGAGGCAGGAGAATCACTTGAACCCCTGGAGGCGTAGGTTGCAGTGAGCCAAGATCGTGCCACTGCACTCCAGCCTGGGCGATAGAGCAAGACTCCATATCAAAATAAAATTTAAAAATTTCATTTGAGCCCCTGTTATTTTGCTTTTCTGCCACTCATAGGTGAACCTAATCCTAAGTATTACACTAATATTTTGTGCAGAAGGTGTCTCTAACATCCTTTTAGGAATCGTTTCCTGATTAACTTAAACATTCCCTGCTTATTGGACATTTGAGTAGATTCTGATTCCTCACTACTCTTGTCAATTCTTTCTTTCTTTCTTTCTTTTTTTTTTTTTTTTTGAGATGGAGTCTCATTCTGTTGCCCAGGCTGGAGTACAGTAGTGTGATCTCGGCTCACTGCAATCTCTGCCTGCTGGGTTCAAGTGATTCTCCTGCCTCAGCCTCCGGAGTAGCTGGAATTACAGGCGCCTGCCACTATGCCTGGCTATTTTTTGTATTTTTAGTGGAGACAGGGTTTCACCACGTTGGCCAAGCTGGTCTTGAACTCCTGGCCTCAAGTGATCTGCCCACCTTGGCCTCCCAAAGTGCTGGGATTACAGGCATGAGCCACCACGCCCGGCCTTAATCTTGTCAATTCTGTTGTGAATGTCTTCGTCCACTGTCACTATTTGTGATTAGTTCCTTAGTACAGAATCCCAGAAGAAGGGTTTGGGGGTCAAAGAACATGAACATTCTTAAAGCTGTCAGTGCCCGTCACCCAACTGCCTTCCAAAATGGTTCAGCTGACATAATGCCCTCTACCTCCAGCAGGGAATGTGAGGACCCATTTTGGGACCGGGGTAAAGATGACAACAGTCAACATCATTCCCTCCAGCAGCTGAAAATGAGTCCGAGATAGTCATTTTTGGATAGTTCTTAAATACAAGATTCGGATGAGCAGTCATTAACCGTGAAGCTTAGGAGACCTAGAGTGACCTGTCAATCTGGGTTTCTTAGTTGCAAGGGACAGAATGCACCCCTCTGGCTAGTTTACACAGAAAAGGAGTTTATCAAAGGTTATTAGGTGGCTCATAGGACCCTCAGGGGTGTTACCGAGTCAGGAGTAGGGGCAACACAGCTAGGAATGAGGCTGGAATTTGATGGAGAGCTGCCTCAGTGAACCCCACTTCTACCCAAGGACACCCTCCACTGCATCCTGCAGGCCCAGGTTCTCTTTCCCACCTCTTCTGTCCTATTGTTCTCTTTTAATTGGAAGCCTCTCTCAGGGGAGCCCACATCACACTCCCGCACCCGCACCTGGGAGACTCAGGGAGGCTAGGAAAGCAAGTTTTCTGGCACTTCCTTTGAGAGATGTGATCTACTAAGGTAGGAAATTCCCTGAAGGGTGACCACAGGGTGTGGGCCAGAAAGTGGGGCAAAGGTCAGCTCCTCTGGCAAAGATGGCTGGACTTGTGGGAAGAATCCAAAAAGGTTTCTAGCATCACCTTCTCCATTTCTCCTCCACTAAGTTCAAGAGAACAGCAGGAAGAAGTAAATGACAGAAGTGTCATTCCCATTCATGTCACCCTTGGGGTTCACCCAGCTCTGCAGAGGCTAAGTTAGAGTGGGGACCTTGAGATCTGTCCTTGCTTCACCAACCTGAGGCCAGCAAGTCAACGTGGACGTCGCTATCTGGTGGATATGTGTCTCCTGGACCCCTGACCACATCCTTCAAGGAGACGTTCATGAAAGATGTGTTTGCCTTGTCCACTGTTGCACTGAACAACACCAGCATCCGAACAAGCCCTGGCACACAGTAGGTGCTCAACAGATAAATCTCGAATGAATGAATGATGGCATTGGACTCTCAGCCTTGGAAGAAACCTTGGAGTCTGGCGTTAACACAGATTGACTCGACCAGCATTTCCTGAGCACCTACCATGTTCCAGGCCCTATTTTAGGTGCTGGGGATACTGCAGGAAAGCAAAGAGAGCCCCAAGTCCCTGTCCTCAGAATGAAGGAGATGGGCAGTCCATTTTAAAACCCCGAAATATTAATATAACACAGCACAACACAACATCATATAATCTGGTCTAATACAATGCCAAGTAAAATGTTTTACAAGGAAATGTAAAACTGGATAAGTGATTTGGAGATGCTAATTTAGAAAAACAATTGAGGAAGCCCTCTCTGAGAAGGTGATGTTCATTCAAGCAGAGATCTGAGGTAGTAAGGGAGTGAGCTGAGCAAATATCAGAGGGAAGTGTATTCCAGGCGGAGAGAACAGCCAGCGCAAAGGCCCTGAGGCAGGAATGAATGAACTTGGCATGTGCCCTTTGTGGTGAGGTGGTCAGGGAGGCAAGGGTTACACCAAGTTTCCCAACTTCAGCAGATCTGCAGAACCCTTAACGGGCAGAAACAGGAGGTAGGGAGGGATGAGTTCTTCACTCTTAAGCTTCTCTGGGAAAACATGATGTCAGGGACAGACAGTAAATCTTGACTTGTCCCAGAAAACAATGGGCCCATGTAACCAGTGAAGTGTTAGCCTGAAAGTAACTGGCCGAAGGGCTGGGGCGTGGGTGGGTCATATGGAATTTGTTAACAGATCTCCATTAGAAAAAGAACTTCCCAGTTGGGGGCAGCAGAAGCTTCTGGCTAACATCAAAAAGATATTTATTGTGGTGATTCTGTGCAGACATGAAAAATGGAGATTCGCCACACGGAGATGTGGAAAGATGTCCCCAATACATTAAGTGAAAAAATAGGTCACAGGATAGTGTTGTATGCTGTATGATCCCTCTTGAAAATTCACTAGTCATTCATTCAGAAAATATTCATTATGGGCCTACTGTGGTGTGGAAGACCCAGACACAGTCGTGCCTGCCTCCTGGAACTGACCCCACAGTGGGGAAGGCAGATAACCATCAGATCAGTACACAAACATATCATCCAAACCTTTGATCAGCACTAAGGAAGGATACCTGGTGCTACCAGAATGTGCACATACATCAAGTGATGGAAAAAGCCTGTGAGGATGTGCTCCAAAATGTCAAAGGGATAGTAAGGTTTCAGGTGATTCCACTTTCCTTTGTTCTTTTGTTTCTTGTTTGTTTTTTGGGATGGGGTCTTACTCTGTCATCCAGGTTGGAGTGCAGTGGTGTGATCATGACTCACTGCAGCCTCGACCTCCTTGGGCTCAAGTCATCTCCCACCTTGGCCTCTCGAGTAGCTGGGCCACAGGCGTGCACCACCACACCTGGCTAATTTCCTTTTTTTTTTTTTTTTTAATTTTATGGAGATGAATGTCTCGCTATGTTGCCCAGGCTGATCTTGAACTCCTGGGCTCAAGTAATCCTCCTGTTTCAGCCTCTCAAAGTGCTCGGATTACAGGCATGTGTCACCACACCTGGCTTGATTCCACTTGGCTTATGCTCCTCTTTCTTTTGATTGTCTGTAGGTTCTGATTTTTAAAATAATGCCATGATTTGTAATTGAGTGAACACAAAAAGAACTCAAAATGAATAGGAGCAGGAGAGCTGGAACTCATAGGTCTGCAGAGGACTTCGACTCAGGGAAGGAAGAACGCACAAGAAACTGATCAACAGAGGCTGGAGTGGGAGGCAGCCTCACTTCTCCCTGGACACCTTTTGAACATTTTGAGAGTGTAAGTATTCAAATAACAGTAATAAGCAAGGGTATGTTAAAATGAAACTTTGAGTCAAGTTTTATTTTCATGAAAAATGAAAAAGCAGACAACAGTAGGATCTCGATATAGGATCTCAATATAAATATGCGAGCTGAGCTGAATTCCCATGAACATCTTAGAGTGGTTCTCTCTGGGTCACCTTTTTAGTTTTCTTCTTTGTACTTTTCTGTGTCTCCTATATTTAAAATAAGAAGAATAAAAAAAGATGAGGAAAAAAAGGCTACTGAATATAGAGCATTTACCACGGGCAAGATCCCATTCTGGGTGCTTTACAAACATGCTTTTGCTTCATCCCCACAACCTTCTCATCCCTTCCTTTCATTTGACAGATGAGGAAACTGAGGCTCAGAGGGCAAAGTCACTGGCCAGGGTCACCCGGCTGGATTTGACGCATGTCGGTCAGATCCTAAAGTCTGTTTTTAAACTAGGAAGCTCAAGTACCCTTCGAATGTCCTTCAAAGAAACTACTTTGCTTTGAAAATCAGGGGGAAAAAACAAACAAACCAAACAAGAAATATGACATTTTTTTAACCACTTATTGAAGCTCTGATGGGACCTCAGACCAGCCGGGCTTGGAGAGGGTTTCTCAGCAGGTCACTGTTTGTTTTGTGGGTGGGGCTGTCCTGCCTGGCATTCCCCCATGGCACATCCCTGTCTGCTCATCAGCCATGCTCCCCTGTCACTGTGAACCTCAGATCCCCCCATCTCTGCCAGCTTCCCCTCATTGAAGACTGCTGGCCTAGACACTGCAGTGACACTGAATTCCTGCTGGGGCCTTGCTCCTGCTCTGCTGTTAGCCACTGTGGGTTGACACCCCCTGCAGACCTGAGAAGCAGGTGCTTCAATGGCTTTGTTTTACAAGGAGACTCAGAGAGGCTGGGTGACTTGCCTGGGGTCACACAGCCAAGACTTGGCCCCATGCTATACTGTCTACCCTCTGGGACCAAGTCTTTTGTGGTCGTGGGGTCGAAGCGGGGGAAGGGAAAAGGTGAGTGACCTGCAGCCCCAGGCTCAGAGGGAAGGCAGCTACGAAGGGCTGTCCACTCTTCAGCCAGCTGAGGCCAGGCCAGGAGAAGCGAAGCTTTGCTGCCAGCCTGGGCAGGCCGGGCCGGGCGGCGGGCAGGCGGCCACTACAGTGAGGACCGGGAAGCCGAGCACTCCCTCCCGCCTGCCCGGCAGCGTCCCATGGCCGCCCGCCAGGCCCTGCCTGACGTCAGGGTCTGACCAGGGACATAATGTGCTGGCGTGGGGACAAGGGCTGACTGCAGAGAGACAGAGCCGCAAGGCGGGGCGGCCAGGGGAGGCGGGCAGGCAGAGGAGGAGAGAAAGGGAGAGAGAGAAACAGGCAGAGTGAGTGAGAGAGAGAGAGAGAGAGAGAGAGAGAGAGAGAAACACAGAAACAGATGAAGAGAGAAACAAACAGAGGGAGGGAGAGAGACAGAGAAAGTGAAAAAGAGAAAGACAGAAAACAGACACAGAGAAGGAGAAAAACAGAACTAAGAAGATGTTCAGGGAAAGCCAGAGAGACAGCAAGAGCCAGAGAGACAGCAAGAGCCAGAGAGAGGAAAGTGGAGGTTCTGGGGGGAAATGACGGAGAGAGGAGGCCCAGCAGGGGTTGTGCGGTTAAGGGCAGGTGCTTGGGAGACCCTAGACCTGGGCTGGGTTCTTGGCTCTGCCCCTGAGAGCTGGTGACTCACCTCTGGGAGCCTCCACTCCTTACCTGGTGCAATGGGAGTCTGAGTAACAGGGCTTCACTCATTTGGGGAGGGGACAGAGCCCCTTCCCATGATGTGAGAGGGAGGACAGGAGTCAGATCTGTGTAAAGTACTTTGGCAGAGCCCTGCATGTAGTAAGTGCTCAATAAATTGGAGGTGAAAATTGAGAGAGGGTTGGGAAGAGGGAAATAGACAGATTGTGAGTGGATGGGGGTTGCCTCCACGGACAGAAGCTCTCACTCCATAGCACTCCCTTCCCTGTAGCCTTGGAACAACCCCCTTCCTGTCCCCGCATGGCTTCGGCTTCAGGCCACCAGCACAGACCTTGGCCTGGCCTTGCCTGTCTTGGGGCCCAACCCCCTGTTTATGGGTTCAAGAAGGCCATGATCCCAGGGCCATCGCGTCATGAAAGCCAAGCAAGGCCAGACCCTGGTCACTTCTGGCTTTCCAGCCTTGTCACCCCTCAGCCGCTTAATTATTAAACGGCCTGGCAGGGCTGAGGGCCTGAGCCAGCTGTCTGCCTGGGTGGGGGCAGCCGTGCCTGCATGTCCTCCATTGGTGCATGGGCACACACGCCAGAGATCTCAGGTAGCGCTTGCAGAGGTGAGGATGCAAAGAGCCCTTTCTCTAGCTCCCACTATTCCCAGAAGCCTTCATCAGCCTCAGCCTCAGCCTCTGAATTCCCACTGTGTGCCAGGCATGCTTTCCAGCACTTCACAGGATTCATCTACTCAATCCTCCTGACAGCCTTAAGAGCTGAAGTGCTATCATTAGCTCATTTTACAGATGAAGATGCCGAGGCTCAGAGAGCTGGAGTCACTGGTCCAAGGCCACTTGCTAAGGAGTAGCAGGGCCAGGCAGCCACTTAACCACAGAGCAGCTATGATTCCCTGCACAACTTGAGCACCAGCCTGTGCCGGGTGGCACCACAAGCACCCGGATCATCCGACCAGGCAGCGGTTCTTGGCTGGGGGTGATTTTGCCCCCACAGGAGACAATAGGCTGTATGTGGGGACATTTGGGGCTGTTACAACTGGGGAGAAGGTACTGGCGTCTGATGGGCAGAGGCCAGGGATGCTGCTCAATGCCCTACAGTGCACAAGACAACCCCCAGAGCAGAGAATTATCTAGGCCCAAATGTCAGTAGCACCAAACTTGAGAACTTTCTATAAAGTAAGTTCTGTTACAATCTCCATGTTATAGATGTGGAAACTGAGGCACAGAGAGAGGGTGCCACTATAAGGTAAGTTCTGTTACAATCTCCATGTTATAGATGTGGAAACTGAGGCACAGAGAGGGGTGCCACTTGCACAAGAAGCCCACTTCATGCCCCTGCTCTTTCATAAGACCCCACTGCCAATCTGTGTTAAGACACCCCTGCATCCATTCCAAGCCTTCTGAGTCCTCACTTGCTCAGTACAGACGATGCTTCGCCTCCTCTCAATATATGAAGGTAGTCTTAGTCATTGACAGAAAAAAAAGATCAAGCCACAAAGTCACTGGGAATGTACAAATGTCTTAAAATGAATCTGTATTTTATTCACGGCAGCACCAAGGGACATTTGAAATAAACCATACATGGATTCATGAAGCAAGTATTTTCTGAGCACCTACTATGTACCAGGCCCTGTCCTTGGTGCTGGAGATGCAGCTGAGAACCAGACAGACCCAGCCCCTCCTGGGTCTTTAGGAGGTGACAGTCTGGTGCGGAAGGCAGATGACAGATAAGAAAACAAACACACAACCAAGGTCACTTTTGATTGTGTGAAATGCAACTGTGAGGCAGGAGAAGGGCCATTCTAGGGAGGGGGGGATGTCCAACAGGGCCTCTCTGAGAAGATGAGACCCAAAGGAAGAGAAAGGTCCAGTCTTAGGAAGAGGCAGGAATGAAAAGTTCCAGGCAACAGGGTGCGTGCAGTGGCTCACACCTGTAATCCCAGCACTTTGGGAGGCTGAGGCAGGTGGATCACCTGAGGTCAGGAGTTTGAGACCAGCCTGGCCAACATGGTGAAATCCCGTCTCTACTAAAAATACAAAAATTAGCCAGGTGTGGTGGCACACACTTGTAATCCCAGCTACTTGGGAGGCTGAAGCAGGATAATTGCTTGAACCTGGGAGGCGGAGGTTGAGGTGAGCTGAGATTGTGCCACTGCACTCCAGCCTGGGTGACACTTCTGAACTTCTGAGCACTGAAAGAAAGGAAAGGAGAGGAGAGGAGAGGTGACGTGAGGCGAGGCAAGGCAAAAGGAAAGGGGAAAGGAAAGGGGAACAGGAAAGAGAAGAGAACAAGAAGAGAAGAGAAAAAAGAAAAGAGAAGAAAAGAGAAGCAAAGAGAAGCAAAGAAAAGAAAAAAGAAAAGGAAAGGAAAGAAAAAAGAAAGAGAAGAAAAGAAAAGAAGGCCGGGCGCAGTGGCTCACGCCTATAATCCCAGCACTTTGGGAGGCCAAGGCAGGCGGATCACAAGGTCAGGAGTTTGAGACCAGCCTGTCCAACATAGCGAAACTCCGTCTCTACCAAAAATACAAAAATTAGCTGGGCATGGTGGTGCCTGCCTGTAGTCCCGGCTACTCGGGAGGCTGAGGCAGGAGAATCGCTTGAACTCAGGAGGTGGAGGTTGCAGTGAGCCGAAATCACACCACTGCACTCCAGCCTGGGCAACAGTTCAAGACTCCATCTCAAAAAGAAAAAAGAAAAGAAATGAAATGAAAAGTTCCAGGTATAGGGAACAGCACGTGCCAAGGCCCTGACGCAGGTGCTTGGCTGGAGTGTTGAAGTACAACCAGGAGGCCAGTGACTGGAGCCAAGTGAGGCAGGAGAGGAGAAGATGAGATGGGGAAGTCACAAGTGAAGAGATGTGTGATACCCTGTGACCACTGTAAGGGCTTTGCATGTGGGAAGTGGGAGCCATGGCAGGGTTTTGAGGAGAGGAAGCACAGGGTCTGATTCAGGTTCTAACAGGATCCTGTTGGATGCTTTGGTTAGCTGAATAGTGGCCCTCCAAAGATGTTCATATCTTAATCCCCCGAATCTGTGAGTATTACTTTATATGGCAAAAGGAACCTGGCAGCCGTGATTCAGAAGGCTCTGAAGATGGGAGGATTAGCTTGGATCACCCAGGTGGGGCCAATTAATCACAGGAGTCCTTATACCACGGAGGCAGATGGAGACCTGCCTACGGAGGAGAAGGCAAAGAGGAGACAGAATGACAGAAACAGAGACTGTAGTGATGTGCTTTGAGAGTGGAGGGCAGGGCCATAAGCCAAGGGCCACCAGCAGCCACTAGAAGCTGAAACAGACAAGGAGACAGATTCTCTCCCGGAGCCTCCAGAGGAAGTGGTCCTACCAGGACTCCGACTTCTCACCTCCAGAGCTGTAAGAGAATAAATGTGTCTTGTTTTCAGCCACTAAGTTAGTGGTCATTTGTTTTGGTGGCAAGAGGAACTGAGTGTGATGCAGTGGGGAGGATAGACTGTAGGAGGGTGAGGGTGGGAGCAGGAGGGCGTATGGGGAGAGGCTGCTGTCATTGTCCAGGCAGGAAAGAAGCACAGAGGAAGAGAAGTGGATGCCTCACTCAGCCATCCCTGGGCTGGTGCCCAGGACACGGAGCTAGCCACCACATGGTTCTTGTTTTGAAGAAGACTTCAGCTAGAGGAGGCCCAAGAACAGTTCTGGGAAATGGGAAGGACAGGCTTAGATGGGCTAGAACCTCATGTCGGTCAGGTCTCTGTCCCGATGTCCCCGTGCAGGGTGGTGTCCTGACCACCCTGGCCCGGGGAGCCCTCCCACGGCTCCGGCTCCCTCACTCGACTTTGGTTTGCTGTGTGTGTCCCATCGTCATCCCGTGTGCTACCCCTCTGTCTATTTCTCCATTGTTCAGCCCTAGATGAGGAAGGACTTTGCCTACCCTGCTCACTGCATGTCTCCAGCACCCAGAAACGGCCTGGCACGAAGATGTGCTCAGCATATATGTACTGAGTGAATGAACCCACAAATGAACCCCCATTTTCCAACCAGGAAAATGGTTGAAAACTATACCAGGAAAGTGACTGACACAGCACCACACAGTGGCTAACTATGGATCCAGGATTTGAACCCAGAACGGACTCCAAATTTTGCACTAAGTAGCCTACTTCCTTGTAACACCAAAGACACCTCTTGTGTTCCAGAAATTCCTACTTTGTGGGAGTAGTGCTGTATCCTTCTTGAGGGGTCAGACACTCAAAACACAGCACCTCGGGGAACCTACAGGACAACTGACCTGCTCAAGGCTATTATTAGATGAGGAAACTGAGGTTCAGAGAGGTTGGGGTCTTCCCTGAGGTACGCAGCCAGCCAGCAGCAGAGCCTAGAGCTGGGACTCGACCATTGTTGGATTGCATAGCTGGGGGCTTCTCCCATATTTTCCACCTTGCTCTGGGTCCCAGAGAAATAAGAAAGACTCTCCTGGCCTAAGAGGCAGAGTAGGTGTAGATCACACGGCTCGATGTCCGGGCTGAGCCTGGAGGAAGCCCAGAAACACCTCAAGCTGGAAGCTTCTGAAAAATGAGGCTGGGGTTTAGGATCTAGGCCCCTGGGGTGAAACCCCAGCTTTGCCCCTCCCCTGCTGTGTGGCCTCAAGCAAGTGGTCTCCCCTTTCTGTGGCCCAGGTCTCCTCTAATAACTCCAACCAAAATTCTGGACAGAGTTGATAAAGCCCTATAGACTACATTTTAAAATCAAAACACCCAGCCAGGCCCGGTGGCTCACGCCTGTAATCCCAGCACTTTGGGAGGCTGAGGCAGGCAGATCACCTGAGGCCAGGAGTTTGAGACCAGCCTGGCCAACATGGCAAAACCCTGTCTCTACTAAAAATACAAAAATTAGCCAGGTGTGGTGGTGGGTGCTTGTAATCCCAGCTACTTGGGAGGCTGAGGCAGGAGAATCACTTGAACCAGGGAGGCAGAGGTTGCAGTGAGCCAAAATCGCGCCATTGCACTCCAGCCTGGGTGACAAAGTGAGACTCCACCTCAAAAAAAAAAAAAAAAAAAAAAAAAACAAATAAATAAAAGACCCAGTGTGTATTCTAGCTGACATTTTATATCACATTATACTGCTTGGGGACATACAAATGTAGTCATAATAAAACGTAATAAACAAATTTGAAAAAAGTTAAGAAATAAAAGAGGAGTTTCTTTTCCTCTCATGTGAATGAAGTCCAGATGTAGACAGTTTGGGATGGATTTGGTAACTCTGTGAAGCTCTCAGTGTCTCAGCTTCTTCCTGGACAAGAGTCTGCCATCTCTAGGTGTGGGCCCCACTTTCTCATGATCCAGGATGAAGGCCACTGCACCAGTCTTCAAGTCTGCTTTCCAGAATGGCAGGATGGAGAAGGAAGGATGATGAGTAAAGGGTAGGCATCAACTAAATCTCTAGGAAAGATTCCAGAAACTGTCACACTACTAATTTCAACCCCTTGGCCAGAGCTCAGGCACACGGCTGCACCTAGCTGCAAGGGAAGCTAGGAAGGTCTGTGTTTATTCTGCACAGCCATGAACTCAGCTAGAAGCTGATCAAATATTTGTAAATAAACAAAACAATTTGAGATAGTGATGTATCCTGAGAAGGAACAAAACAGGGTAATCTCTTGGACAATGAGGGTGGGAAAATGCCTCCCTCAGGAGGCAGCACAGCTGAGATATAAATGATGATAAGGCCTGAGGGACAAGCACTCCAAACACAAGGAACAGACAAGCAAGCTGCCCTGAGGCAGAAACAAGCCTCGTATGGTAAAGAAACAGAAAGGCCAGCGTGACTGGAACTGGGATAGGGATGTGGTGGGGGGTGGGCACAGCTGGTAGGAAAGGAGGTCAGAGAGTTCAGCAGGTTAGTTCCTGGGAGAAACAGGAAGGACAAGGGGAAAGTCTGGATTTTTTTTCTCTAAGTACAGTGAGGCAATATTAGAGGGTTGGGCTGGTATGCTATCACTGATGGAGAGAATGCCGAGCTCCCTTGGCCCCTGGAGGATTTGCCATAACCCTTCTGAGGACTTCATTCACTCGCCAATTCATTCCTCTCATAAATATTCATTGCTGACCTGCTCTGTGCCAGGTACTGACTGACAGCAGCAGAAATGACTCCTCCAGTCCCCACCCTCAGGAAAAGGAGAGACAGACTGAGCAAACACAAAAGCCTATAAATACAGCTCCCAGATGGCTGCCAGTGGTTTGGAGGGAAGGTAAATGGGGCCACAAGAGGACCTGAGATCACCTGGGGATGGGAGGGGGTTTCCCACTGGAGGTGATGTTTGAGCTGAAATCGGAATGATAAGGACACTTTATCTTGCGGTCTAGAGACGAGGGAGCAAACATTCCAAGTAGAGGGAACAGCCTGTGCAAAGGGCTGGAGGCAGGAAGAGAACTGCATATATCCAGAAACTCACCAGGCTCTGGCCTGGCAAGAGTTGAGAAGGGTGAGAGGAAAGGTGTCTCAGGATAGCCCTGGAAAGGTGACTAGAAGTCAGATCATAGAAAGCCTGGAAGAGGCTGTAATCCCAGCACTTTGGGAGGCCGAGGCAGGTGAATCACTGGAGATCAGGAGTTCAAGGCCAGCCTCACTAACATGGTGAAACCTCGTGTCCACTAAAAATACAAAATTAGCCGGGTGTGGTGGCACATGCCTGTAATCCCAGATACTTGGGAGGCTGAGGCAGGAGAATCGCTTGAACCCAGGATGGGGAGGCTGCAGTGAGCTGAGATCACATCACTGCACTCCAGCCTGGGCAACACAGACAGACTCCATCTCTAAATAAATAAATAAATAAAAGAAAGAAAGAAAGTGGAAGGAGGGTGAGGCTCAGGGATGCCGTGCTCTGGGAGGATGATTTATGAAGAACTTTGACCCCAAATCCCTGGGAGGGGCCTGTGGCCAATCCCAGACAAGCAGGGCCTTGGACAGTGTTTACAAGCTCGCTGATGACTCGGCTTTCTGCCTTCCTGCGGTTTGCTAATCACTGGGTGCTATGTGCCGGGATGTTCTCCTGCTCCTCAGCCCTGAGACCACACTCTGACTCATGCCTCCTACCCCAGCCACCCCCTCCCATCACTACCAAGGCTGCCATCTCCCCCGTGTTCCCCAAGGCCTCACAGAATCACATGACCCTGGCACCAGAAAGTGCACCTGTGTCTCCAGTCAGAACTGCCCATTTCACAGAGGGAGAAACTAAGGTCCCATGAGAAGAGCCTTTCCCCAAGTCTCACCCCAAGACAGGAATAGCACCAGGGCCTGGTCCCAGGTCTCCTGACACCTGGTCCTAATTCTTTCCACTGTTTAATGAAAGAAGAGAGGAAAGGAGAAGAAAGGAAGCAGGAAGAGGTGAAGGAGAAAGCAAGGAGGGAGGGAGGAGAGGGAGTAAAGGGGAGCTGGAAAAGCAGTGTTCAAATCCCCAGCTCCTAAGTGAGCCCTGGGAAGGGAGGGGATTAACGTTTGTTGGACACCCACTACATGCCAGGTGCCTAGCCTGTGTCAGCTCCTTCAGCAGAATCCTCACAGGAGAATGGATACAATTACATACCCTAAATGCTTTGGAAAACAGAGAAGCTGTGCAACCCATCTACCATCACACAGCAGTTACCTGGCAGAGAGGAGAACGGAACCCAGGTCTGGCTACAATTCCTAGCCCCAAGCACACCACAGTCCGCAGGCTGCCTCCAGTCCAGCCTCTGCTCTGCTCCTCTTTTTGAGGCAGTTGCAGCCTCATCTTCCAGAGCTGATCAGCAAAAGCTTTCCCCTGGGTGCCCACAAGCCAGCAGACGGATTTCCTTTGGCCCACAGGGCATTTTAATTAAATTTGAGCTAATGTTCATAAATCAAGAGATTTCACATAAAAATTCAGATTTCTACCTCCCTTAAAACACTGTAAGATTTCACTGTGCTAAATCCACATTCCCACCTGGCAACCGTCAGCCAGGGGACACACCAGTTCTCCCACACTCCCCACCTCTCCTTATTGCCTCCCTGGTCCTGAGGCTGAATGTCGGGTGCCATTTATCACAATGCATACACTGTTGTTTTCTGAGAGCAGGGACGTATTTCTCTGTAATTGTATCTCTTTCAAAAAGAGGAAAACAACTACTAATCCAAAAGGAGTCAGGCTTCATGAAAAATGGGGAAATGTCTAATTCTTTATGGAACCGAGAGATACTCCTTCATGTTTATTATGCAAACAAGGTGTGCCTGAGCCCCCACACCACTGCTTAGCTTCCTAAGCAGTGACTCTAGCAGGATTGTCAAATTTAGCAAATGAAAATATAGAATGTCCAGTTCAATTTGAATTTTATATCAATAACAATTTTCTCAGTATAAGTATGTCCTGTGCAGCATTTGGGACATTCTTACACTAAAATATTTTCTTTGTGTATCTGAAATTCTAATTTAACTGGATATGCGGTATTTTATCTGGTAACCCTCTCTAGACTAGTCACCCTTCTGGGTGAGTGATCTTCAGCAAGTCTTCTAAGTTCTCTGGGTTTCAGGTTGTTCCTCATAGATAAGGTTAATAATGGTGTGACAGGTTGAGGTAGGAGGATCCTTTGAGGCCAGGAGTTTGAGACCAACCTGGGCAACATAGCGAGATTCCCCATCTCTACAAAATAATAATAATAATAATAATAATTTTAAAATTAGCCAGGTGTCGTGGCTCGTTCCTATAATCCTAGCTACAGGGGAGGCTGAGGCAGGAGTATTGCTTGAGCCCAGGAGTTTAAGGCTGCAGTGAGCTAGGATCACACCACTGCACTCCAGCCTGGGTAACACCGCAAGACCCTGTCTCTAAGTAATAATAAATAACACAAGGATCTGATGAGATATTACACATGAAGAGCTTAGGACAGGGCCTGGCTCACTGTACATGCTCAGTAAACGTCAGCTGCTGGGGCAGGTGGCACTGGCTGCTTGCCCAACACCCAGTCCCTGCTTCCTCACTAACTAAACCCTGGTTAGTGGTAGCCATAGTGCCTGGCCCCAGGGGATGAATGTGATTGGTCTAGTCAAGCATGCCACGTGCATTCCAATCTGCCAGTGATTGGACCAAGGTGAGCATGTGACCTGACTCTAGCCAATGAGGCACAACAAGAAGTCTGCTGGGATGAGTGCTCCAGGGAGACTTTCTCTCCCTAAGGAGTTGGCACTACTGCCCCTGTTCCTCCCTTTTTGTTTCCGACACATCCATTGGGAAAACAGGATACAGGATCCCAGCCCCCATCTTAAAACAGTGAGCATGGCCAAGGTCTAGGTTGCAGGACTCCTGGGCTGACAATGCCAAACTTCATTTTAAGTAAATGATAGATGTCGTTATGGATGAAGCCACTGCTAATTGGTTCTATAGTGTGGCAGCCCAGTTATGTCACTGACTAGCTCTGTGCCTCAGTTTCCCTATATGGAGAATGGAGGGAACGATAGTATCTGCTTCATAGGGTTGTTTTAAAGTTATTCAATGAGTTAGTGTAAATGAAGTGCTAATTACTGTACCTGGCAAGTTATACTCACCATATAATTGTTAGCCATTATAATTCTTCTGTTGTTTGCATCCAAGTCTTTCTAACTGATACAGTCACAAATTCCCTGAAAGCTGTGAATTCTGAAGTTTGATAATACATCAAAGAATCCAAGCCCCAAAATATAAGCAAATGTTGTGCCCCTTTAAGGTAAGTCAATGTCAAAGATTCATTCAAGAAGTTTCCTTATATTTCATTCACCCTGCAAAGGATCCAAGCAGATTCAACAGGCTGTTCATCAGCTCCCAAGAAGGGGAGGTAGGAGATGGGGGTGTCAACCAATCCTGAAAATAAAAGATGGTCCCATCATTTGGAATTTTGGGTAGAAACTGCAGGACCAAAATATGGTAGCCTGAGCACAAGTGTATTAGTTAGGAATGCCTTCTGCTGAAAACTTCATAATGCCCCAGTCACAGTGGGTTAAACAGTAAAGGCATTCTATTATTTCACAGACAAAACTTTGCAAGTTGATGGCTTCAGGGTCAAAAAAGCATCTCAGTAATGTCTTTCAGCATCCAGCTACTTTCAGCCTTCATATTTAGCCATTCTGTGTTGGCTTTTTATCATTAGCCTTGTGGCCCCACAGTTACAATAGAGTTGCCACAGCCTCAAGCATCACATCTCTTAATGAAGTTCAAGATAGGAGTGTTGGGCGGTAAGTTAAAAAAAATCTCGGCCAGGCGCCGTGGCTCACGTCTGTAATCCCAGCACTTTGGGAGGCCAAGGCAGGCGGATCACCTGAGGTCAGGAGTTCGAGACCAGCCTGGCCAACATGGTGAAACCCCATCTCTACTAGAAATACAAAAATTAGCTGGGCGCAGTGGTGCACACCTGTAGTCCCAGCTACTCGGGAGGCTGAGGCAGGAGAATCGCTTGAACCCGGGAGGCGGAGGTTGTAGTGAGCTGAGATCGCGCCATTGCACTGCAGCTTGGTGACTGAGTGAGACTTCCTCTAAAAACAACAACAACAACAACAACAAACTCTCTCCTTGAGCTTTTTTTAGAGAGTTTTTTGTTGTTGTTTTGGTTTGGTATTTTTAGATAAAGACAAGGTCTCACTATGCTGCCCAGGCTGGTCTCAAACTCCTGAGCTCAAGTGATGCTCCCACCATGGCCTCCCAAAGTTTTAGGATTACAGGCACGAGCCACCGTGCTTGGCCTCTCCTTGAGCTCTTTTAATCTGCAAAGAAAATCTTCCCCATGATCTCCCTGAAAGGACTTCCCTTCACATTTCATTGGCCAGAACTGGTCATATCTCATATCTCTGCTCCACGCTGCAAAGGAGGCTGGAAAAGGGAAGGGGCATAGTTTGACTGTCACAGCCCAATCTGAATCCCTCTCCCCTGGCTGGACCTATCACCTCCCACTCCCAAACTAAATCAGGGCTCTGCTGTTGAGGACTGAGGGTCCAGCGATTAGGCAGTCAGTAGAGGGTGTCGCCATAGTGTAAACCTCTGCTTCCTCCAGAAATCTCACTGACAGGGTAAAAGGGCACAAACACACAGGGCAGAGAACAGGCAGAGGAAGAGGTGATGCTGCTGGGTTCTAAAAGCTGGACAGCAGCTGATGGGTGAGGGATCCCACTGAGTTGGCCAGAGAAAACTGGCAGCAAGTGCCTGCAGGAAGGTTAGGCAAGGCAGAGGCAGGTACATGGCACCCCAGAGCCCTGAAAAGACCGAGACCTCTGCAGGGAGCACGGAAACCTGAGGGGTGAGATGAAAGTCCCCGAGGACCCTCATCCCCCTTCATGCTCATAGAAGATTCTAAGGTGAAGTAGTTGAACCAGGGATGCCCTGACCACAGGAATGGGGGTTCTACACAGAAAACAAATGTAAATCTATTTACTGAACAATGAGATCTGCAGACTCCTTCCCGCACCTGGCCCTCAGGAACAGCTGCCTAGGACAGGAAATAAAGGCTTTCCAATGCTGGAAAGTGCCCCCGACTGAAGACAAAAGAGAAATCCTCTGGAAGATAACGACTTGGAGTTCCCCAACAAAGGGCCACGGCCCTACGCAGGCACCCCACCATGTGACAGGCCCTGCCCAGACACACGGAGCATGCAACAGTGATTGATTGCCTCACACTTAAACATCACGGAACATGAGACATTTGAGAACTGCTAACACGAGACACAAACAGGAAAAGGTCCTGGCGAAATGCCAGTGCTCCTTGGCTGGGGACCTAGTCTTGGATCTGTCAGAAGCTGGCTGTGTGGCCTCAGCAAAGTCCCGTCCCCTCTCTGGGCCTCAGTTTCCTTGTAGTTTAGGAGAATCTTTCTGGCCGGGAACTTGCTTCAACATATCTCCTACTGGGGTTTGTGAGTCCTTTGCTCTGCTTGAGAAATTATCCTGAAAACGGTTGGGTTATTTTGTGGATCTCACCTGGATGACCTAAAGGGTGTGGATTTCAAGGGCAGAAGAAAACTTATCAGTCCTCATGGTGCATGAAATTCCAGCCTGCTCCTCTAAGGGGACCCTTAAAACAAACAAATTTCAATGGAAGATACTCAAAGGATGTGTGGGAAGAGAGTGGCTAGAGAAGGCTGGCTTTGAGCACTTAAACGTTGCCTGGCACTTTACATACATTGTCTTATTTCCTTATTCTCTTTGTGACCTTGAGGAACCACTTAATCATGCTGTGCCTTAGTTTCCCCATCTGTGAAATGGAATGTGATTGAGACTGTTAGTTGTCCCTAAGTATCTTCCCCTACTTCCACAGTAATGAACTCGTAGCTGAGCATAGAACTGTCTCAATAAAAAGTACATTTCCCAGCCTCCCTTGCAGTCAGATGTACCCATGTGACCAAGTTCTGGCCAATGGAATGTGACTCTAAGCTACGTGGCTGATTTCCAGCTTGTGCTTTATTTAATTTAATTTAGTTCATTAATTAATTAATTTTTGAGAGGGAGTCTCACTCTGTCACCAGGCTAGAATGTAGTGGTGTGATCTTGGCTCACTGCAACCTCCACCTCCTGGGTTCAAGTGATTCTCCTGCCTCAGCCTCCCAAGTAGCTGGGATTATAGGCACACACCACCATGCCCAGTTAATTTTTATATTTTTAGTAGAGACGGGGGTTTCACCATGTTGACTAGGATGGTCTCTATCTCCTGACCTCATGATCCACCCACCTCAGCCTGCCAAAGCGCTGGGATTACAAGCATGAGCCACTGCACCCAGCCTGTACTTTATTTTTTTAATTATTAATTTTAATTTTTTTAGAGATGAGGTCTTGCTATGTTACTCAGGCTGGTCTCGAACTCTTGGCCTTAAGTGATCCTCTGACCTTGGCCTAGAGTTACAGACATGAGCCATGAGCCACCACGCCCAGCCAGGTGGTACTTTTTTTTTTTTTTTTAGACAGGGTCTCACTATTTTGCCCAGGCTGGAGTGCTGTGGCTATTTACAGGAGCGACCCCACTACTGATCAGCGTGGGAGTTTTGACCTGCTCTGTTTCTGATCTGGGCTATTTCACCCTTCCTTAGGCAACCTGGTGGTTCTTCCCCTCTCCCAGGGAGATCACCATATTGATACCTAGCTTAGTGCAGACACCCGATTGACACAGCTCACTACAACCCAGAACTCTTGGACTCAAGTGATCCTCCTGCCTCAGCCTCCCGAGCAGCTGGGACTTCTGGCTCATGCCACCATGCCCAGCCCAGGTTGTACTTTAAAGGGAAAGGATATGCCATTCCCCTTTTCCTTTTCCCAATGGCTGGAATGTGGAATGTGACACCCTAAGGAGCGGAGAACAGCAAGTTAGCAGCCTGGGCACGGGCAGTGGGTGTCTGCACTGTCAGCCCAAGCCTCACACTCCGGGTGTGAAGCCTCGATGTGTTGAGACATGTAAATCACTTACCTCAGGGCTTGGAACAAAGTCGGCATTCTGAAAGTGTGAGCTGTTTTATTCTAACCATCAACGTTATGATTATAATCATCACTCCAAATGGGCCTAGGCAGGAAAGCCTCTTAAGGCCCATTTTTCAGATGAGCAAGTGGAGGCTGAGAGAGGTTAAGCCCCTGCCCAAATGATCCCGGGGCGGGAGGGTAGCAGAACCAGATCTGCCAGTCTGGGGAAGGAATAAAGAGAAGCAGTGAGGGTGAAAGGGGGGCAGTCCCAAGTCCTCATGCCAGCCCAGCCCTTCTGTCTGGTTGATTTAAGGGTTTTCTTCAGCGGGTGTAATGCAGTGGGTCTTAACCAGGGACACTTTCGTACCCCGGGAGACATTTGGCAATGCCTGAAGGCATTTTTTCTCTTTTTTCTTTTCTTTCTCTTTCTTTCTTTCTTTCTTTTTTTTTTTTTGAGACACACCCAGCCAATTTTTGTGTTTTTAGTAGAGACAGGGTTTCACCGTGTTGGCTAGGCTAGTCTCAAACTCCTGACCTCAAGTGATCCGCCCACCTCAGCCTCCCAAAGCGCTGGGATTACAGGTGTGAGCCACCGTGCCCAGCCCTGCATTTTCAATCACCACGACTGGGAGAGAAGGCCAACTGCTGACCCTAGTGGGTGACAGTCAGGGATGCTGCTCAGTACCCTACAGCACACAGCACAGCCCCTGCCAGAAAGAATCAACAGGTCTATGGGCGAGGAGCCCTGGTCTCAGGAGAGGATGCCCACCCTCACGTGGAGCCCCAGGAGGTGGGAGGCTTCGTGGGCTCCAGGTCTTGGGCAGGATTCTCTAATTTCTTCCCCTGGAAGGCGTCTCTCTGCCCTCACCGCATCTTCCTATCACTCGCCCTCTCTGTCCACACAGGCCCATTTGTGGGGAGAGGGATTGTCATCAAGGGGAATCTCTAACCTCAGCCCATCCCTGCAATCCACCCCTGCTGCCTGCCCCATTTCCGAGGCCCGGAACATGCCCCAACAGTTCAGCCTTCCTCCCTACCCACCCGTCGCCAGCAAGGCCAGTTTCCGGGTGGTGGGTGGAGGGCATGGTGCCATCTGAATATGGTCCAGTTCTCCCTGGCACAGGAGGGAGAGAAGGATTTTGCCCCTGGAATGCAGGGCCCACACCATCAGGGCTGTCCGTCTGTCTGTCTGTCCATGTGAGACAGGAGCAGGGACTGTTGAGGGAACTACTTTCAAATTTCTCTTCCCTCAGTTCCCGGGAGGTGGTGAGCCCCAGCCTCCTAGGATGGCAGGCCAGGCTTTCAGAACCTTCCATCTCAGCCACACAAAACCAAGACACTGAAGCAAAAGGTAACCCCCTGAGGAACTCCAGGGATTTGTGAAAAATTCAAGAGGGAGTGGTGCCCGGGCCTAATCCGCATCCAGAGGCTGTTCTGTTGGTGAGCAGTGGCTCATTTACTGAAATACAGACTGCACCCAGCGACCGTGGCAGCCACGCCCCTCTGCACTCACCAGTCCTGTGTGCTGGCCTAGGCTTCAGGCCACCAGCACCTACATCTTTTTGCCAAGGGCTTTCTCTGGCCACCACAGGCCACTGAGCCCATGCAGGACAAGCGAAGTACCTGAGAGATCATGCCCCTGGCAGCTGCCCTCAACCAACCACTGACAGGAGTTGATGGAGGAAGACACCCGTTTCCTTGCCCCTTGGTGGAAATAGCCTGGAGGCGTGTTTACACTGGCTCCCAGAGTTCCCTAGTGGGATCGAGCTCCAGTTGCCCAGACCAGTAACTTGCTAAAAAATGTCTCCTGTGTGTGTCTTCTCATCTCTGTCTCAGGTCCCCACTCCCTTACTCCCTTACTTCCTAAGACCACCTCCCAAACAAACCACTTGCATCCTTGCCTCGGTGTCTGCTTCTGGGGGCACCTAACCTGCGACCGACACATTCTAAGAGTCAGAAACAGATATTTGCAGATCAGGATGAACGTGGCAGATCTAGCAACTCACAATGAGATGGAAAGCCCAGCACCACTCAGTCCCACAGATGCAGCACTGCAAATGGGGAGAAGACTGAGACTGGGAAGCAACAGAGAACCTTGTTGTTAAAACCCTCCAATGGGCTGAGCACGATGGCTCACACCTGTAATCCCAGCACTTTGGGAGGCCAAGGCGAGCAGATCACCTTGAGGTCAGGAGTTCGAGACCAGCCTGGCCAACATGGTGAAACCCCATCTCTACTTAAAATACAAAAATTAGCCAGGTGTGGTGGTGCACACCTGTAGTCCCAGCTACTCAGGAGGCTGAGGTAGGAGAATCACTTGAACCTGGGAGGCAGAGGTTGCAGTGAGCTGAGATCTTGCCACTATACTCCAGCCTAGCTGACAGAGCAAGTCTCCATTTCAAACAAACAAATAAATAAATAAAACCTTTCAGGCAGGGCACGGTGACTCACGCTTGTAATTCCAGCACTTTGGGAGACCTGAGGTCAGGAGTTCGAGACCTGCCTGGCCAACATGGTGAAACCCTGTCTCTACTAAAAATACAAAAATTAGCCAGGTGTGGTGACATGAGCCTATAATCCCAGCTACTCAGGAGGCTGAGGCAGAAGAATCACTTGAACCTGGGAGGCGGAGGTTGCAGTGAGTCGAGATCGTGCCACTGCACTCCAGCCTGGGCAACAGAGTGAGATCCTGTCTCAAAAAATAAAAAATAAATAGAAATAAAATTTTAAAAACCCTCCATAGGCCGCCCTCCCCTCCCAGGCCAAAGTTCAGGTCCTCAAGGTCCTGAACCATCTTCCACCCCTTCCCTTTCCCGCGCTCACCTCTCCCTGCCCTGCTCCAGCCATAATGGGCTGTGGGCTGCTTTTCAGTTGTGCTGGACATGTTCCTGCTTCAGGACCTTCGCACTTGCTGTTCTCTCTCTTCAGATGCTTTACCCCAGATCTCCCCATGGCCGACTCCTCCTTCTAGTTCAAATCTTGATTCACATGTCACCTCCTCATGGGGTCACCTCACCAACCATCCCCCACCACCTCCCACCAGTCACTTTCTAACCATGTCACCCTGGTATATTGACTTCATAGCCCATATCACAGCCTGAAGTTATATTGTATACTTATGTGTTGAATGATCCCCAAATAAGGACTCTGTGAATGTGGGCAGGGGCTGTGTCCCCGGTGCCTGGAACAAAACCTGGAGCAGAGTAGGAGCCCTATGGCTGTTTGTTGGAGAAGTCATTCAATGTTTAAGTGATGAGAGGGAAAACGAATGAATGAATCATACAAAGACATTTAACAGGGGGACCCAACCTTGTCTGGAAAATCAGGGAAGGCCTCCCTGAGGAGGTGACATGGAGCTGAGATATGAATGGAGATGGGGTATTAACTGAGCCAAAGGGACAATGAGAGCTACTCAGGCAGAGGGAAGAGCACATGAAAATGTCCAGAGGATCCCAGAGGACACACCAGGACTGTGCAGGGGACAAGCCAGCTGTAACTGAAGGTTTTCCTTAATATTTTTGAACCTGTTATGTGTCCAGCTCACGGATACATGGAGAACAAAGCAGGCAAGTTGCTGTCCCCCTGGAGCTCCCAGTCTGGGGAGGAGGACAGACACCAACCAAAGAGTGGGCCAACGTTTAGTCCCAAAGGTTCAGTTGCCCTTGCACGGCCTCCTCTTACAGTACACTGTCAATGCCTGTTTTCCAGAATACCCCATGAGATGTTGTATAGAAACACACTTGGCATGAACACACACACATACACATACACAATAAGTGAAGAATTCCCTGGATTTCCCACCAAAAGCGGTCAGAAAAGACATTCAGAGTAGCTCCTTTTTGTTTTTAATAATTTAATTAATCACCCCTTACCAATGTGATCACCATTAGCACAGAGCTGCAATTTCCTGAGTTCAAGAAAGAACGGAGCAGTTATGCCAACTGTATTACAGTGGATCCTCCCATAGAAAATTTAACCCCCACCACCCCACCACGGCAACTAGTCTGGCAAGAGTCAAAGCCAGGCCCAGTGACCTAGTGGGTTCTATATGAAGTGCTGGGATGGTGCCAGGTTTTATCTCTCGTCCTCCCAGTTCCGGGCTCATGTCTTGTCCCTCCCAGCAGTCAGAAAAAGGCTCCAGCTGGACGCTCAAGCCTCCCCTCCCCTGCGCGGCCACAGCAGAATTGGTTTCACTCCATTTGCGTTTCCTACTGGGTTCCTAAAGGCTTTTGAGTTGTTGACCCCAGGATGTCATGGCAGGAGGGTCACAGTTAGATACCTGTCAGGGAATTCTTCATTTGTGTGCGTGTGTGTGTGTGTGTGTGTGTGTGTGTGTGCTTCTACACAGCATCTCACTGGGGTATTTTGCAAAATGAGCATCTAGGCTGGGTGCAATGGCTCACACCTGTAATCCCAGCACTTTGGGAGGCCGAGGCAGGCGGATCACGTGAGGTCAGGAGTTTGCGACCAGCCTGGCCAACATGGCAAAACCCCATCTCTGCCAAAAAATACAAAAATCAGCTGGGTGCACTGCTGTGGGCCTGTAATCCCAGCTACTCAGGAGACTGAAACATGAGACGCGCTTGAACCTGGGAGGCAGAGGCTGCAGTGAGCCGAGATCGTGCCATTGCACTCCAGCCTGGGTGACAGAGCGAGACTCTTACAAAAAAAGTAATTAATTAATTGATACATTAATTTTAAATTAAATTAAAGGGGCAGCTGCCACTCATCTCTACCTGATCCCTGCCAATGAGGAACGCAGGCCCAGGGCTGCCAGAGTTTTCCCTTCTGTTTCAGAGAAGACAGAAATTTGAACTTTTATGTGAAATTTCCCAATTTCTAAAGATTGATGATCAATTTAGTGTGTGTGTGTGTGTGTGTGTGTGTGTGTGTGATTTCTTAACACTGTGAAGAACAATCAAAATGCACATCCAGAGTTGGGACTGCCGTTCGTGACATCTGCATCATAAAGACTTGAAAAGGATGGTGCCCAGCTGTGGCCTAATTATCCAGATTTCAGAATAAATGTCTGTTGACTGAATGACCAGCAGTTATTCAGATTTTCACACTGAAAATCTCCAAAGCACACCGACAATCCCTGTCTCCATTTCAATGCAATTTTATTTTTCCCAATCACCCATGCCTCCAGTGCCTTTACATCTCCATAGCTATTCGCATTAACAAGCTGTTCAACTCATTAAATGCCTACTATGTGCCAGGCTCTGGGAAAAAAGTTTTATTTAAAGTTGAATTACCTGAGTCCCCACTTCCAAGTTGCCCAGAGAGGTGAGGGACTATCCCATGAACAGACAACCAGATGGAAGGACGTTGGCTGCTATGTTCACCCTGTGGCCTGTGTGCCTAGAACAGGGCCTCGCACATAGTAGGTGCTCGTGCATTTTGTTCAACTGAATGAATACAGTCCAATGTGTGTTATACTAGCATGCATCCTAACAGGGGCAAAATGTTTAGATATCGCAGTGGTTAGTGGCCCTTCAAAGGGCTGCAGTATGTAAACAAACAAATAGTATAAAAATTACGTTTTTATGACGCTTAATTTAGCCATTCCACAATGTATGTATATTTCAAAACATCATGTTGTATATAAATTTATAATTTTTTTTTTTTGAGACAGAGTCTCACTCTTGTCACCCAGGCTGAAGTGCAGTGGCACGATCTCAGCTCACTGCAACCTCTGCCCCCCAGGTTCAGGCGATTCTCCTGCCTCAGCCTCCCGAGTAGCTATAGCTGGGATTATAGGCACATCACCACGCCCGGCTAATTTTTGTATTTTTAGTAGAGACGTTATTTCTCCATGTTGGCCAGGCTGTTCTCGAACTCCTGACCTCAGGTAATCCACCCACCTCGGCCTCCCAAAGTGCTGAGGTAACTAGATGTGAGCCACCGCGGCCTGCCCAAATTTATAAATATATGCAAATACATCTATACAATTTTTATTTGTCCATTTAAAAAATACATGCAAGTTTTTGTTTGTCAATTAAAAAAATTTCATAAGGGGAGGGGGTTGGGCGATCAGGGAAAGATGTCTAAAAAGGCTCCTAGAGCTGAGAGAAACTCTATATTAGAGGGAAACATGGGGCTATGGGAACACCAAACAGGACCCCTTAATCCAGCCTGGGAAATCACAGAATCCTTCCTGGAGGAGGAGGCCTTTTAACTCATTCTTAAAGGGTAAAGTCAGCTAGAACAGGGATGAAAAACCTTTTCTGTAAAGGGCTAAATAGTAAATATTTATGCTTCCTGAGTTCCTGTGACAACTATGATTACAGATCATAGATAAAACTGAAATAGATGTGGCTGCGTTCCAATAAAACTTTATTGACAAAAACCACAAGCTGAGCCAGATTTGGCCCCCAGGCCATAGTTTACTGACCTCTGAGCTAAACGATGGAAAAGGAGAAAGCAAGCAAAGGAAGTCACTTGAGCAAAAGCTGGAGGTGTGAAAGAGCAGAGAATTAGGAAAGAGCCACCTTGTGGTTTTCCTTCTCCCTGAGGCACAGAAGGAGTTGTCTATGTTTACACAAAGACTTGCGCTATGACACAAGCTGGATGCAGAATTCCAAATTCACCCGTCGACAAGTATTTATTGAGTGCCTACTAGGTGCCAGGCACTGTTCCAGGCACCGCAATCACACAGCAATGAACAAAACAGATGTTCTCCTGGGGAAGACAAACACTAAGGACACACAAGTGAACAAGCAAGCCAAAAACATATAGCTTCCTCACCTGCTGTGTGACCTTGAAGAAGTTCCTTAACCTCTCTGTGCCCCAGGAGGATAATACAATCAAAGTGCAGGCCCAGCACACAGTGGCTGTTCTATAAATATAGCTGCTGTTATTACTGTAAGTCAATATGCAAATAAATACACATTAAAAAAAAAAAAAAAGGCCGGGCGTGGTGGCTCATGCCTGTAATCCCTAGCTACTCAGGAGGCTGAGATGGGAGGCTGAGGCCAGAGGACCACTTGAGCCTGGGAGTCAGAGGTTGCAGTGAGCAAGACTGCACCACTACGACAGAGAAAAACCCTGTCTCAAAAAAACAAAAGCAAAACAGTGACACAGGTAGTACACAGGAACCGGGCAGGTGGATGAGATGAGGGTTGGGGGTCGACTTTGGATCAGGTAGTCAGTCCAGGAGGGCCTCTGAGGAAGTGGCAGTCAAAGACGCCCTGGATCGCGTTCTGTGAGTCCATATCCTAGAATTAGAATTTGCAGCCCCATGCCCTGCGGCCTCGCAAGAGCAGTTCATTAAAAATACCTGCCTCTCTGGAGAACAGGAAAGTGTCTTCTCTAATTAGTGTGTGAGTGTAAAGTGCTTTGAAATCCAAGGATAAAAGGGGAGTGAGGGGTGAGGCTCTGGTCACAGGGCCAGGGTGTCCCACTGGAAAGCGATCCATGAACCCGGAGAGCTAGACTCAGAGACCCACGCTCGTGCTCACAGGCCTGCAGGAGCCGACCCTCTCTCAGGTTCCAAGTGGAGTTTAGGGCAGCAGGAAATACGTCCACCTAGGGCGGGCTGAGAGGAGCAGAGCACGGATGTTAGCGCCAGACTCCAAGGTCATGTGCTTAAAGCCGTGGACCCAGCACGTGGCAGCTAGTGGTGCCAAGCTGGTATTAGCTGTTTCCAATCTTGTTACATGATCGCTTTTGTGTTCTTGTTGTCACCTGCCACTTACTAGCCGGGTGAGCCTGGGTAAGTTACTGACCCTCTCTGAACATGGTTTTCTTCTCTGAGCCTCAGGGTTCTCTTCTTTATAGTGGGACACTTGCAGCCCAGCAGTGCCAGGTACAGGCAACGCATGTGGCACAGAGCAGAACGAACGCCACTTCTGCCCAGTCAGCCATTGCCTTGTGCCAGGCACTGCCTCAAGCATATTGTACGCATTCACTCATTTAATCCTCACAGACACTATTCCCATATCCTGGAGAAGGACCTCAGAGCTACCAGGAATAGCCATGCACTGCCCAGCTCCAGGGGGTCCCAGTCACACAGACCATGACATGAACAGCAGCCCTGAAGCTGTAAAACCCAGACAGGTTAAGTTTCTCACCCAAGGCCACACAGCTAGTGCTTGGCAGAACTGGGATTAGATCCCAGACTGCCTGGCTCCAGAGCCGGGCTCCTGACCCTGGGTCAACGTTGGTCCTTGTCAAGGAGACAAAAGTAACAGAGGGTTTCTGAGCTGTAGAGAAAGTGGTTTTCCCTTTGCCCAGGCAAGCAGGCAGCAAGTCTCAATCTGCTGACCTCTCGTTTCTCTCTAGCCCAGGAACCTGTATGTTTCTGGGGATTTTTAATGTTTTGTTGTCTCCTAATTTTATAAGAGCAATTCTTGTATGTTTCGGTTTGTTGTGCATACTGAGATCCTGGGAGGCTTCTGAATATGCCATGACATCAGGCCTCAGATTGGCGCTGAGGAAGCACCAATAATCACATCCCCGTAATCACATGCTCAAGGCCTTCACTTGACAGATAGGCTCAGAGAGGCAAAGTGACCCGCCCAAGGTCACACAGCTAGGAAGTGGCAGAGCTGAAATAGGACTTCTAGACTCCAGCTTCTTTCTTAATTCCCACGTCCGATGTCTCAAACTGGTGGCCCACGGGCCAAATGCAGCCTGTAGAATATTTGATTTGGCCTGCATGATGGTTTTGTAAAATTAGAATTTATCCTCAGTATGGAAAGAAAGGGATATTTCCAGGAATAGTATTCAAAATATTTAACCAGACTGGCCTGGGTATCAACCATTCGGAGTGGCTGCTGGTGGGATAGCAGAAGCCAGTGGCTACCGTAAAAAGATGCCATAAAAAAATCAATCTGGAAAATGCAAAACTATGGAGACAATAAAAAGATAGGTGGCTTCCAGGAGTGGGAGGGAGGAAGAGATGTCCAGGCAGGGCATAGAGGACTTTCTAGGGCAGTGATATGACTGTGTATGATATGACAATGGTGGATTCCTGTCATTACACATTTGGCTAAACCCACAGGATGTACAACACCAGGAGTGAACCCTAAAGCAAATTACGGACTTGGGGTGACAATGATGCATCCATGTAGTTCATTAATTGTATCAAATGCACCACCCTGGTGGGCGATGTTGGTAATAGTGGAGGCTATGCCTGTGTCAGGGGAGGGGGTAGGTAAAAAATCTCTGCACCTTTCTCTCCATTTTGCTGTGAGCCTAAAGTTTCCTTAAAAAATAAAGGCATTCTAAGTCACAGGATGAGAAAAAAGGTCAGCACAAAGTTCAGGTCATAAAGACCTTGCTGATAAAACAGGATGCAGTAAAGGAGCTGGCCAAACCCACCAAAACCAAAATGGCCACGAAAGTAACCTCTGGTCATCCTCACTGCTACACTCCCACCAACACCATGACAGTTTACAAATGCCATGGCAATGTCAGGAAGTTACTCTATATGGTCTAAAAAGGGGAGGCATCAATAATCTACCCCTTGTTTAGCATATGATCAAGAAATAACCATAAAAATGGGCAACCAGGCCAGGCGCAGTGGCTCATGCCTGTAATCCCAGCCCTTTGGGAGGCTGAGGCAGGCAGATCACCTGAGGTCGAGTGTTCAAGACCAGCCTGATCAACATGGAGAAACCCTGTCTCTACTAAAAATATAAAATTAGCCTGGGCGTGGTGGCACATGCCTGTCATCCCAGTTACTTGGGAGGCTGAGGCAGGAAAATCGCTTGAACCCGGGAGGCGGAGGTTGCAGTGAGCTGAGATCGCGCCATTGCACTCCAGCCTGGGCAACAAGAGCAAAACTCCATCACTAAAAAAAAAAAAAAAAAAAAAAGGGCAAGCAGCTGCCCTCAGGGCTGCTCTGTCTATGGAGTAGCCATTCTTTTATTCCTTTATTTTCTTTATAAACTTGCTTTTACTTCATACACAAAAAAATAAATAAATAAAGTCTACTTTTGGCCAGGTGCGGTGGCTCACGCCTGTAACCCCGGCACTTTGGGAGGCCACAGCAGGTGGATCACCTGAGGTCGGGAGTTCAAGACCAGCCTGGCCAACATGGCGAAACCCCGTCTCTACTAAAAATACAAAAATTAGCCGGGCTTGGTGGCGGGCACCTGTAATCCCAGCTACTAACGGGGGCTGAGGCAGGACAATCGCTTGAACCTGGGAGGTGGAGGTTGCAGTGAGCTGAGATGGTGCCACTGTACTCCATCCTGGGCAACAGAGTGAGACTCCATCTAAAAATATATATAAATAAATAAATGAAATAAATAAAGTCTATTTTCTAAAAATTCAGAAGGTCTGGCTACATGGCTCCTGCATTTGTACAGGACCACGAGGGCTGCCGTGAGTTCCAGGTACCTCTGTAAATAAAGCATGTGTGCCCGAGTCTGTCAGTCCCCTGAGCCTGCCTCCCTCTGCAGCATCAACCGCCCAGTCCCTGTGAGCACCTGAGCGATGACTCAGGCATGAAGGGGATTCTTCGGAAGTTCCTGGTGAGAAAGAGAATCAGGTGAAAGTGTGGCCTGCGGGAGTGGCCAATGAGGAGGAAAGAGGAGGGTGACACCCGCCTGTGTCAGCCCCTGCTCATCATCTCCCGGGCGGGAGCCTCCTGTGCACTTTCCACAGGACAGAGTGAGCCACTCTTGATTCACCCTTCCTCTGCCCAGGCCTGCAGTGGGTGGGTGCCCACCGTGGTACACAGCCCGTGAAGCAGCCATGCTCTGCTACTGAGGCTTGGCAGTTTGAACGGATGCCAGCCTATGAGATTAGAAGGAAGACGGGCAGGACGTGAAAAATCAGAAGCCGCCTAAGTACTCCTGGGAAATGGTTCCTGAGACCATGCCCTTCCTGCATCTACTTGTAGCATCACTCTTTCATTGACAAGCATGTATTGAGTACAAGGCAAGTCCAAAGGAGGCCTTGAAGTAGATACAGCAGGAAAGGTAAGGGGGCTGGTTCCATGGCCAGCTGCTGTTTGTACCTGACCACTGTTCCTCCCCCATGTTCTGGTAACAGCACCCTTCCACCACTATCGCTCCATGTGCCTCCCCAGCCAGAGGGGGTGGATGAATCAGGCCTGGGAAGTCAGTATACTCCATCCCCCCGGTCCCAGGGATTGGTCTGAGATGGGCACGTGACCCAAGTCTGGCCAATCACAGTCAACCCCTAGGCATGTGCCGAGGCTACATGGAAAGTCAGCTTCTGCTCACGTGACTTGTCTATCTGGCAGAGTGGAAGCTGGGGGATACTGGGGACTATTTTTCGCCACCACATAAGGTGATCCTAACTGACACAGAGGAAAACAGAACCAAGAAGTGGAAACAGCATGCTTCCTAAACAACAGGTGCACACCTGGATCCAGCCATTCCTGAAGTTGAAACCATCTGGTCTTTTCATTTACATGAACCAGAACATTCACAGAAACACACACTATTTTTTTTTCTTAAGTCACTTTGAGTTGGGTTTGTTTCTGTCACTTTCAACCAAAAGACCCTGACTATACAAGTGCTTGTATAGCTGTTTCCAGGCTGGAAAACAAATAGCTATGGCAAAAGCAGACCATGAGACATCCATGTAAAATCTGGGAGTTGAGGGCTGGGTGCAGTGGCTCACACCTGTAATCCCAGCACTTTGGGAGGCTGAGGCAGGTGGATCGCTTGAGGTCAGGAGTTCAAGGCCAGCCTGGGCAACATGGCGAAACCCTGTCTCTATTAAATATACAAAAATTAGCTGGGCGTGGTGGCATGGACTTGTAATCCCAGCTACTGGGGAGGCTGAGGCACAAGAATGGAGAATTGCCTTCCTCTGAACTTTTTATTTGGTGCTATAAATAAACCCTTTCGGGTCTGAGCTGCAGTCAGGTGGATTTCCAGTTACTTGCAGCTGAATGCATTTCTACATGTCACACCTCCTCAGGACCATAGGTTGCTCTGGATTCCCACCATACACATGGAGATACTGAGGTCTGGAATGCAGAGAAAACTTCCCCAGTGTCACGTGGTGGAGTCATGGGTTTACTGACTCACCACCCAGTGCTCTTTCCGCTCAAGACAGCCTCGTGGTCCATTCCTTTCATTCAGGCTGCTGTATGCATGGCCAACAGCTACTTTGTAAATTAAACACTTCCCATGGAGGCAGTGATGATGATGAACTTGCCCCTGAATCTTTCCAACCTCTTATGCAAATCGCCCCTGGGTCACTGTCTCCTTGCCTTTGGACCCAGGACAGCTTCCCCACATCCTTTAAAACGATGAGATAACCAAATGCAAACCCAGTGCTCCTGGAAAGGTGTGAGTCATGCATCATGGAACAGAAGGTTCACAGCCAGGAGTCTGCCTATCACGCTTGTTACCCAGCCTTCCAGGCTTGCGTGGAGCTTGTTCACTGAAAAGCTGATTCATCTGCAGCTTGTGTGGTCAGCTCTGACCCTTAGATCATTTTCTGCTCATCTTGTGCCTGGCTAGTGGCCTTTAATTAGGTGCTGTCAACTTCCTGTCTTCCTGTCTCTGTCCATGTAGTCTTTCTCCCTATTTTAAAAGGACTGTATGAATACTAAAGACATAATGATGATGATGATGATGATGATAGCAGTTAGCACTTACTATATTCTAAATGCTGTAAATAAATTTAAAAGTTGTTTCTCAAAAGTCACTGTCTGAGATAACTAGTATTACTATTGCAGTTTTATGGATAGGAAAACAAGGGCTTAGAAAAATGAAGTCACTTGCCTTGGGCAACAGAGCCAGGAGTATTTGGTGGAGCTGGAATATGAACATAAGTGTGTGTGACCCTGGAGTCCAGCTCGAAAACACAAAGCCAGTTGGTCTATTAAGCTAGCTTCAGAGGCTCCACTATAGCAGTTTAGACCCTAATCACATTTACTGTTTGTTTTAAAGACTTCTGGAGAGACTGGAGACCTCATGGTGTATTTGTCATCTTAAAGTTGTCATAACGGACCCACAGCCTTTGCACTCTCTCTCTTCCTCCATCAACAGCAAGTCAACAACTTGTCCTCAGTCTGGTCTTCACATCACAGATGGCTGCCACAGCTCACTCATCACCTCTTCACACAACAATGTCCAAAGCAGGCAGAAAAGGAAAGGGGCAAATAGGTTTCTCTTTATGTGCCTCTTTCTTGTCATAGAAGAAAGGCTTTCCTAGAAGCCCCCAGCTGAGTTTCCCTTTGGACAAAACTGGGTCATGTGACTCCCCCGAGCCAATCACAGGTCCAGGAGAACAGAGTGGCCATGATCAGGTAAAGCAAATGCAGTTTTTCCCCTACGACTGGGCACACAGCCAGCTGCACAAAGTCAGGGTTTTCTCAGCAGGAAAGAAGAGGGGAATGGCAGTTGGCAAGGCAACCCCCAGTGTCTGATACTCCAGCATTTAAAAATGTTTAGCACAGGCACCCATGTTGTTTGCAATGTGATCAGAGGTGGTACATGAATGAAGTGGTGTTTTTAAATAATTTCAGTATTTATTAAGTATTTAAATGCATTTGAGAAAAACATGTAGGCCAGGTGTGGTGGCTCACACCTGTAATTCCAGCACTTTGGGAGACTGAGACTGGTGGATCACTTGAGGTCAGGAGTTCAAGACCAGCCTGGCCAACATGATGAAAACCCATCTCTACTAAAAATACAAAAATTAACCAGGCATGGTGGTGGCATCTGTAGTTCCAGCTACTCAGGAGGTTGAGGCAGGAGAATCACTTGAACCTGGGAGGTGGGGGTGGAATGAGCCCAGATTGTGCCACTGCACTCCAGCCTGGGTGACAAAGCAAGACTCTGTCTCAGATAAAAAAACAAAACAAAACATGTTTATAGCTATCTCATCAATCAGAACCACAACAACTATAAAACAACTACATTTAAGGTTTTTTGAAAAAATAATGGTTAAAGAAAAATATTAAGTAAATAATAGATCATTTGCTTCAAGATTTGGCAAATGTAAGGGTAGGAAACGCTGTTCTATGTTATCCTGCTTGGCCTTTTTTCCAACTTCTCAGAGGCGTTCTGCCTTCAAACTCCCTCTTGAGGAAAATAAACACCCACAAAGATTTTTGCATCATCTGCAGATATGATTCAAATAAAGCCTTGGGCTCAAATATAATCCAGGCTTCCTCAGCTGGGAAGGACAGGCATCTCAAGTCCAAGTCTTTCCTGGTATTTCACCTCTGTCTTCGTGGTTTTATGGTTTTACTGGATCTGCCCCTCCTCTGGAAAGCCACCACAAATCCGATTTCTGAGAGAACAAGATATAAATAATAAACAGAATGACTCCTTGAGATTTCTTGTCCTTGTGAGGAATTTTCAGACGTTCCTAAGACATGAAATCTTTTCGTTTAAATAAGAGTTTGGTAGTCCGTCATAAGAACTGCATAAATAATGGCCCAGTGACACAGGAACGTATGTCAGAGACTTTATTCAAAGAAATAAAGTAGCTCAATATGTGCCGATAGCAAAAGGCGCATGGGATCTATTGTGATGTGAGAACAGCTAGGTACAGAACAATATGTGCAAGGTACAGAACCGTACAGAACCATATCTGCAGACTTTTTCTGTAAAGGGCTGCATAGAAAATGCTTTGGGCGTTGCAAGCCGTAGTCTGTGTTGCAGCTGCTCAGCTCTGCCATCATGGTTCACATGAAAGCCATCATAGGCAGCGCACAAAGCAGCTGGGCTGTGTATCAATAAAACTTTATCTATGGACACAGATGTACATTGCATATAATTTTTGTGTGTCATAAAGCATTCTTCTTCTTTCATTTTTTTTTTTTTTTTTGAGACAGAGTCTGTCTGTGTATCACAGGCTGGAGTGCAGTGGCATGATCTTGGCTCACTGCAACCTCCGCCTCCTGGGTTCAAGCGATTCTTGTGCTTGTCTCCTGAGTAGCTGGGACTACAGGCACACAGCCACCATGCCCAGCTAATTTTTGTATTTTTAGTAGAGACAGGGTTTCACCATGTTGGCTGGGCTGGTCTCAAACTCCTGACCTCAAGTGATTTGCCTGCCTCAGCCTCCCAAAGTGCTGGGATTACAGATGTGAGCCACTACACCTGGCCTCAATTTTGTTTTGTTTTGAGACAGTGTCTCACTCTGTCACCCAGGCCAGAGTGCAGCTGTACAATCATAGTTTACTGCAGCCTCAACGTCCCTGGGCTCAGGTGATCCTCCTGCCTCAGCCTCCTGCGTAGCTGGAACTATAGGCCTGTGCCACCACCCCTGGCCAATTTTTGTATTTTTTGTAGAGATGGAGTCTCCTTATGTTGCCCAGGCTGTCCTCAAACTGCTAGGCTCAAGTGATCTACCCGCCTCAGTCTTCCAAAGTGTTGAGATTATAGGCATGAGACAACGTGCCTGGCCTTTCTTTCAAATTTTAAAAATCATTTAAAAACGTAGAAAGCAGCCAGGCATTGTGGCTCACGCCTGTAATCCCAGCACTTTGGGAGACTGAGCTGGGTGGATCACCTGAGTTCAGGAGTTCAAGACAAGCCTGACCAACATGGTGAAACCCCATCTCTACTAAATACAAAAAATTAGCTGAGCATGGAGGTGCACGCCTGTAATCCCAGCTACTTGGGAGGCTGAGGCAGGAGAATCGCTTGAACCCAGGAGGGAGAGGTTGCAGTGGGCCCAGATTGCCCAGCGCCATCATACTCAAGCCTTGGTAACAAGAGTGAAACTCTGTGTCAAAAAAAAAAAAAAAAGTAAAAACCACTTGTAGCTTGCAGGCCATACAGAACAGTGAGACAGATTTGGCTTGAGGACTGTAATTTGCCAATCCATCTATAAGCCTCTGATGCAAAACGAAATTGTAGAGAAACACCAGAAGTATAGAGAGGCATGCTACATGTGCATGTGTGAGTGTGCGTGCGTGCGTGTGTGTGTGTGTGTCTGTGTGTACAGCTGGCCCTCCATACCCATGGGTTCCACCCATCCATAGATTCAACCAGCCATGGATCACAAACATTCAAAGAGGCTGGGTGCGGTGGCTCACGCCTGTAATCCCAGCACTTTGGGAGGCCGAGGCTGGTGGATCACGAGGTCAGGAGTTCAAGACCAGCCTGGGGAACATGATGAAACCCCCATCTCTATTAAAAATACAAATATTAGCTGGGCATGGTGGCGCACACATGTAATTTCAGCTCCTTGGGAGGCTGAGGCAGGAGAATTGCTTGAACCGGGGCCTGGGAGGCAGAGGTTGCATTGAGCTGAGATTGCACCACTGCACTCCAGCATGGGCTAGAGAGTGAGACTCCATCTAAAAAAAAAAAAAAAAAATTCAAAGAGGCTGGGCGCAGTGGCTCACACCTGTAATCCCAGCACTTTGGGAGGCCGAGGTGGGTGGATCACCTGAGGTTGGGAGTTTGAGACCAGCCTGACCAACGTGGTGAAACCCCATCTCCACCAAAAATATAAAAAATTAGCCAATGTGGTGGCATGCGTCTATAATCCCAGCTATTCAGGAGGCTGAGGCAGGAGAATCACTTGAACCTGGGAGGCAGAGGTTGCAGTGAGCCGAGATCGTGCCACTGCACTCCAGCCTGGGTGACAGAGTGAGACTCTCTCTCTCTTTCTCTCTCTCTCTCTCTCTCTCTATATATATGTATTCAAAGAAAAAAATGTGTCTGTACTGAGCATGTACAGACTTTTTTCTTGTCCTTATTCACTAAACAATACCTTAAAACAACTATTTACATTGGCTTTACAGGGTATTACATATTATAAATAATCTAGAGATGATTTGAAGTGTACAAGGGAAGGTGCATAAGTTATATACAAATGTTACTTTATTTTACATAAGAGATTAAGCATCTACAGATTTTGATACCTGTGGAAGGTCCTAGAATCAATGCCCCAGGGACAACTGGAGGGACAATTGGAGAGAGAAGGGGAGAGAGAGAGACAGAGATTTGTTTATATCTCTAAAAGAACACACTAAAAACTGGCAACAGGAGGTGCTTCTGAAGAGGGGAACTAGGAACTGTCAGAGGAGATGAGAAGGAAGATGTTTTTCACCACATGCCCTTTTACACTCCTTGAGTTTTTCTCACATGCTTGTGTTACTTTTACGAAGCAGAAAACATTCGCCAACGCAAGAAGGATTACTATGCCACAGACAATAAAAATGAGATGCTATACACAAATATGCACAGTCGTGCATCACACAACGACCTTGGTCAATGATGGACCACATATACGACTGTGGTCCCGTAAGACTGTAAGGCGGTGTTTGTACTGTATGCTCTCTATGCTTAGGTATGTTTAGAGACAAATACTTCCCATTGTGTTACCATTGCCTACAGCAGGGGTCCCCAACCCCGCAAGGTACCAGTCCATGGCCTATTAGGAACTGGGCTGCACGGCAGGAGGTGAGTGACAGGTGAGTGAGCAAAGCTTCATCTGTATTGACAGCCAGTCCCCATCGCTCACATTACCACCTGAGCGCTGCCTCCTGTCAGATCAGTGGCGTCATTCGATTCTCACAGGAGCTCGAACCCTTTTGTGAACTGCTCATGTGAGGGATCTGGGTTGTACACTTCTCATGAGAATCTAATGCCTGATGATCTGTCACTGTCTCCCATCACCCCCAGATGGGACTATCTAGTTGCAGGAAAACAAGCTTAGGGCTCCCCCTGATTCTACATGATGGTGAGTTGTGTAATTATTTCATTATATATTACAATGTAATAACCATAGAAATAAAGTGCACAATAAATGTAATGCGCCTGAATCGTCCCAGAACCATCCCCCTCACACTGGTTTTTCAAAAAAAATTTCTTCTGCAAAACCGGTCCCTGGTGCCAAAAAGGTTGGGGACCGCTGGCCCACAGTTTTCAGTACAGTCACGTGCTGTACAGGTTTGCAGCCTAGGAGCCACAGGCTCCACCGTGTAGCCTGGGTGTGTGGTAGGCTATGCCATCTAGGCTTGTGTGAGTACACGCTGATGTTCTCACCATGACGAAATCACCTAACAACGCACTTCTGAAAACATAGCCCTGTCATTAAGGGACGCGTGACTTCACAGGCAATCACAGCCCAACTCCAGCGGGCGCCATTCACTGGGCCATTTGTAGAATGAAGCCATGGCACACCCCACATGGCAGTCCTGTTGGTAACAAAGCTAACACCAAGAGTTTCTATGAAGTGAAATTTGTGAGTAAATATTAAAGGAGTAGGGTCAGAGTGGAAGTTGTGGGAGGGGAATAAAATCTCACTCTTTCCGTTTTATGCTGTTCCTTATCAGGACCACAATAAAGCCAATCTTCTGCTAATATTTACTTTTTATTTTTTTCTCCAGAGTGGAAGAAAAATGCCCGGGCCTGACAGGAATCGGACAGTAAGACTGAAAGTTGGAACAAGAGCAGGAAGCTCACCCGGAAGTAAAATCTTCTCCAGAACCTCACAATGAAAACGCCACTTACTTCACGGAAACACTCAAAGGCTTACTCCACTTGCGAGACACCCCTCTTGTAACTCCAGTCAGCTTTCCCAGGTATATTGGGATTCCATAAAACCCATCTGCAAGCATTTTGACCCAGGTTGGAGTCTCAAACAGCAGCCTCCCACCTAAGAACATGGAAGATGTGGATTTTTGGTCAGCAGTGGTTTCAAAATCAAGACATTTCACATAAATGCAGGAGTTTCTGGCTTCCCTTGAAACACTTGGCTCTCTGGCCACCTTGAGCCCACATTCCCACATGGAAACTTCAGGCTACAGTCAAGTGGTAGTTGTTCCTCCCAGATCGGGCAAGAGCTCCCAGTTTTGCCACAGTCTCCACCACTCCCTATCACCCTCCATCAGGATCACTTCACTCAATTCTTTTTTTCATTTGTACTTCATTCACTCAACCAATATTTATTGAGCACTTACTATGTGCCAGAAAGCTGCAAACAAAACTGACACAAATTCCTCCTTCATGCAACTTATATTCTGGTTGGGGAGGTAATGAACAAAAAGAAGGAAAAACGTAAATGCCAGAGGGTGGTAAGTTCTGCTGACAGTGAAAATAGTGCTGCAAAGGTGAAGGCATGCTGGGTGTAGTCAAGGAAGGCCTTAGGAGGAAGGTACATTTGATCAAAGACCTGAAGCAGGTAAGGACAGCAAGCCTTGAGGATATCTGTGGAAAGAACAGTCCAGCCAGCAAGAACAGCAAGTGCAAAGGTCCTGGGGCAGGACTGTTCCTTGTGTGTCTGCAGAGCAGTAAGAAGGCCAGTGCAGCTGGAGAAAAGTGAGTGAGGGGGAAGAGGGCGGAAATGAGGTCAGATAGGGGATGAGGTGCCAATCTTGTAGGGCCTCGTAGGATCTTTGGCTTTTACTCTAAGTGAGGTGGGAGCCGTGGAGGATTCTGAGCAGAGGGGCAATGTGGTTGTGTGGGTGACAGATTCCCTCTAGCTGTATGTGGAGACTGGACTGTGTGTGAAGCGGGTGGGTGGGATGGTGGAGAAAAGTGGAAGCTAAGAGGCCAGCGAGGACCTACTGCAGTGGTCCAGGTGCAGGGTGGCAGTGGCAGGACAGGGCGGTGGCCATGGAGGTGGTGACAAGAGATTGGAGTCTGGACATACTGTGTTTCCCGGCTCTTTTTTTTTTTTTTGGAGACAGAGTTTCAATCTTGTTGCCCAGGGTGGAGTGCAATGGCGCGATCTCAGCTCACCAAAACCTCCACCTCCTGGGTTCAAGCCTCAGCCTCCTGAGTAGTGCAGGCATGCATCACCACACCTGGCTAATTTTTGTAGTTTTGGTAGAGATGGGGTTTCTCCATGTTGGTCAGGCTGGTCTCAAACCCCTGGGCTCAGGTGATTCGCCCACCTTGGCCTTCCAAAGTGCTGGGATTACAGGCATGAGCCACCACGCCTGGCCTTCTTCTTCTTCTTCTTTTTTTTTTTTTTTTTGAGACAGAGTCTCACTGTGACACCCAGGCTGGAGTGCAATGGTGTAGTCTCGGCTCACTGCAACCTCCCCTTCCCAAGTTCAAGTGATTTTCCTGCCTTAGCCTCCCAAGAAGCTGGGACTACAGGCGTGTGCCACCACACGTGGCTAATTTTTGTATTTTTAATAGAGACGGAGTTTCACCATATTGGCCAGGCTGGTCTCGAACTCCTGACCTCAAGTGATCCTCCTGCTTCGGCCTCCCAAAGTGCTGGGATTACAGGCATCAGCCAACATGCCTGGCCTGTTTCCCAGCACTTTTTGGCACTTAGGAGAAACTCCCCTCACTCACTGTACTCCAGCCACATTGCGCTTGCATGATCCAACCTCGGGGCCTTTGCACTTGCTGTTCCCTCTGCCCTGCACACCCCGCCCCCAGATATTCCCAAAGCTTCCTCCCTCCCTTCTCAGGGCTAAAGCTGCTGAAATCGCCCACATTCCTGACATTCACCTCCCTCGCTCTGCTGGGTTGGTCACTACAGTGAACCTCCTGGCCTCAATATACAGGAGACATTTTGTTGTTGTTGTTGAGTTGTCTATCTCCTGCCGTAGGGCATCAGCTTGAGGAGGGAACCAGTGATGTCTCTTTTTTTTTTTCAAATAGAGTCTCGCTCTATCGCCCAGGCTGGAGTGTAGTGGCACAATCTTGGCTCACTGCAAGCTCCACCTCCTGGGTTCAAGTGCTTTAGCCTCCTGAGTAGCTGGGATTATAGGCATGAACCACCACACCTGGCTATTTTTTTTATTTTTAGTAGACATAGGGTTTCACCATGTTGGTCAGGCTGGTCTCGGACTCCTGGCTGCAAGCAATCTGCCCACCTGACCCTCCCAAAGTGCTGAGATTACAGGCATGAACCGTCACGCCTGGTCAGCAATGATTTCTCTCGTTCATTGCTGTATCCCCAAGTCTAACTATGCCTGGAGCAGAGTAGGCCATCAGTGAGATTTGTAGGAAGAATGAGAGAAGGTGTCAGAGATGATTTTGTTTCTGCCACTCATTAGTGCATGACCTGTGCAAATGGCTTCTCCCTCCATCCCCAGTATCCTCTTCTGTGAAATGGGTCTCTCTACATAACCTCTATAGAGCTGTTGTGAGGATCTGGGAAGCCTTAGGCAAAAAGCCTTTAGCACCATTCAGGGCTCTTAGAAGCTGTCTGTGTTAGGTGTTGCTATGAACCTTCAGAGGGAATGAGAGGATAGCTGGAAGAGAGTCACCCCTGCAGAGGCCAAGAAGGAAGAAAGAAACACATTTGTCCTAAGATGGGACAAGACTGTTTTTTCCAGGATTTTCAGTAAGCAAACGAAACAGCATCCAAGAATCTCAGGGCACAGTCCAGGCTGCAAGCTTCTTGGTTGTCTGGCCTCTGCCCGTCTTTCCTGCTGTCTGCTCCATCCTATAGCTCCCTTCCCCACAGCCCTGCGAGCCCCTCAGCTGCCCCAGGACCCTCTGCTCCTCTGCTCCTCTGGGAATCCAGTCCCCTCTGGCTGAATGCCTCACCTTCCCCTGGGGCTTGCTGCTCAGCCCTCTGCAGCCAGCCCAGCTCCTGTGTGGAATTCCCTGGCAACTGGTATGAGAGGGTGCCCGGCATCCCCTCCTCGGCCTGTAACGGTGGATAAGGGCCAGCTGTTAGCATCATTGCTGTTATTACTATTACACTATTACACGGACCCTTCCAATGGATCCGCACCGCCTAAACAGCACCAGGAAGCCAGGGAGATGCCAGAAGCAGTAACAGTCAGCAACTGTGTAGTACCTACTGTGTACTGTGCTGCATTGCACATAGGTACCGTTCCAAGCCCTTCGTGCTATTAACTCATTTAATTGTCACAACGTATGAGGTGGGTACTATGTTAACTCCATTTTACAGATAATGAAACAGATCTAGAGGGATTACATAACTAACCACTGGGAAAGCTAGATTCAAATTTGAGGGTTGGCTCTAAAACCTGTTGTTTTAATTAACACTACACACTGCTGCCTTATAGCATTTTATCGTTTGAAATAATAACACTTTCTGAGCACTCACCATGTGCCCCTACTAGGCTCAGAATTACCTCTATTCACCCCCAAAGACCCTATGAGTTCATTTGATTATTAAGTAGTTCCATTTTACAGAAGAAACTGAGGCATAGAAAGATAGTGCCTCACACAGTGTGGCAAATCGTGTTTTCTTTTCTTTTTTTTAAATACAGTGTCTTGCTCTGTTGCCCAGGCTGGAGTCCAGTGGCAAGATCATAGCTCACTGCAGCCTCCTGGGCTCAACCCATCTTCCTGCCTTGGCCTCCCAAAATGCTGGAATTACAGGGAGTGCACCCAGCTGGGCATCGTGTTGTCTTAAGATGCTCACAGCAGCGTCTCTCATCCTCATGATCTGTTTCTTCTTCTTCTTCTTTTTTTTTTGTAAAAAAAAAAAACAACCCAGCTTTATTGAGATATAATTCCGTATCATAAAACTCACCCTTTTAAAGTACACTAATCCAGTGGGTTTTGGTGTATTCACAGAGTTGTGCAATCATCACCACTATCTAATTTTAGAACACTTGCATTGCCCCCAAAAGGAAGCTCACACCCGTTAGCAGTCACTCCCCCTTCCCACCATGTTGTAAGGAAACCCAAACCAGCCCAAGTGAAGAGACCACATGGAGAAGTCATGCACAGGTGTCTTTCTGATGGCCCAGCTGTGGCAGCAGCTGCCAGACACACAAGTGAAGACTCTCCGACCGAGGCCAGCACCCCAGCCACCAAATCACCCTCAGCCTCCAGGCTGTCCCAGCTGAGGCCCCAGACACTGTGGAGCAGAGACAAGCTGTCCTGC